>NW_027363094.1:950000-1127500 GCF_046119375.1 Phyllobates terribilis
CCTGTAGCCAGCTCTCATCCTCATTGAGCTGCTCCAAGGGTGAGGGCTGGCTAGAGGTCGCCCTGGAGGCACCTGTAGCCAGCTCTCATCCTCATTGAGCTATTCGAAGGGTGAGGGCTGGCTACGTGTCGCCCTGGAGGCACCTGTAGCCAACTCTCATCGTCATTGAGCGTGATAACGGACGCTGCGCTGAACGGCGGCGCATAGGAACGGGCGGTGAAATAAGCGCGCCAAAAAAACTATAAAGTTTACGTTTTTTTTCCGTAATTCATCAGATGAGGGTGATAACGGACGCTGTGCTGAACGGTGGCGCGTAGGAACGGGCGGTGAAATAAGCGCGCCAAAAAAACTATAAAATTTACGTTTTTTTTCCGTAATTCATCAGATGAGCGTGATAACGGAAGCTGCGCTGAACGGCGGCGCGTAGGAACGGGCGGTGAAATAAGCGCGCCAAAAAAGCTATAAAGTGTACGTTTTTTTTCCATAATTCATTAGATGAGCGTGATAACGGAAGCTGCGTTGAACGGCGGCGCGTAGGAACGGGCGGTGAAATAAGCGCGCCAAAAAAACTATAAAGTTTACGTTTTTTTTCCGTAATTCATCAGATGAGCGTGATAACGGACGCTGCGCTGAATGGCGGCGCGTAGGAATGGGCGGTGAAATAAGCGCGCCAAAAAAACTATAAAGTTTACGTTTTTTTCCGTAATTCATCAGATGAGCGTGATAACGGATGCTGTGCTGAACGGCGGCACGTAGGAACGGGCGGTGAAATAAGTGCGCCAAAAAAACGATAAAGTTTATGTTTTTTTTCTGTAATTTATCAGATGAGCGTGATAACGGACGCAGCCCTTAACGGCGGTGTCAGAGCGACTTTTTTTTGTTGCAGATTGAATTTTAAGTGCTTTTGGTATCATCAAACCTGTAGCCAGCTCTCATCCTCATTGAGCTATTCCAAGGGTGAGGGCTGGCTAGGGGTCGCCCTGGAGGCACCTGTAGCCAGCTCTCATCCTCATTGAGCTGCTCCAAGGGTGAGGGCTGGCTAGGGGTCGCCCTGGAGGCACCTTTAGCCAGCTCTCATACTCATTGAGGTGCTCCAAGGGTGAGGGCTGGCTAGGGGTCGCCCTGGAGGCACCTGTAGCCAGCTCTCATCCTCATTGAGCTGCTCCAAGGGTGAGGGCTGGCTAGGGGTCGCCCTGGAGGCACCTGTAGCCAGCTCTCATCCTCATTGAGCTGCTCCAAGGGTGAGGGCTGGCTAGGGGTCGCCCTGGAGGCACCTGTAGCCAGCTCTCATCCTCATTCAGCTGCTCCAAGGGTGAGGGCTGGCTAGGGGTCGCCCTGGAGGCACCTGTAGCCAGCTCTCATCCTCATTCAGCTGCTCCAAGGGTGAGGGCTGGCTAGGGGTCGCCCTGGAGGCACCTGTAGCCAGCTCTCATCCTCATTGAGCTGCTCCAAGGGTGAGGGCTGGCTAGGGGTCGCCCTGGAGGCACCTGTAGCCAGCTCTCATCCTCATTGAGCTGCTCCAAGGGTGAGGGCTGGCTAGGGGTCGCCCTGGAGGCACCTGTAGCCAGCTCTCATCCTCATTGAGCTATTCCAAGGGTGAGGGCTGGCTACGTGTCGCCCTGGAGGCACTTGTAGCCAGCTCTCATCCTCATTGAGCGTGATAACGGACGCTGCGCTGAACGGCGGCGCATAGGAACGGGCGGTGAAATAAGCGCGCCAAAAAAACTATAAAGTTTACGTTTTTTTTCCGTAATTCATCAGATGAGGGTGATAACGGACGCTGCGCTGAACGGCGGCGCGTAGGAACGGGCGGTGAAATAAGCGCGCCAAAAAAACTATAAAGTTTACGTTTTTTTCCGTAATTCATCAGATGAGCGTGATAACGGACGCTGCGCTGAATGGCGGCGCGTAGGAACGGGCGGTGAAATAAGCGCGCCAAAAAAACTATAAAGTTTACGTTTTTTTTCCGTAATTCATCAGATGAGCGTGATAACTGATGCTGTGCTGAACTGCGGCACGTAGGAACGGGCGATGAAATAAGTGCGCCAAAAAAACTATAAAGTTTACGTTTTTTTTCCGTAATTCATCAGATGAGCGTGATAACGGATGCTGTGCTGAACGGCGGCACGTAGGAACGGGCGGTGAAATAAGCGCGCCAAAAAAACTATAAAGTTTACGTTTTTTTTCCGTAATTCATCAGATGAGCGTGATAACGGACGCTGCGCTGAATGGCGGCGCGTAGGAACGGGCGGTGAAATAAGCGCGCCAAAAAAACTATAAAGTTTACGTTTTTTTTCCGTAATTCATCAGATGAGCGTGATAACGGATGCTGTGCTGAACGGCGGCACGTAGGAACGGGCGATGAAATAAGTGCGCCAAAAAAACGATAAAGTTTACGTTTTTTTTCTGTAATTTATCAGATCAGCGTGATAACGGACGCAGCCCTTAACGGCGGCGTCAGAGCGACTTTATTTTGTTGCAGATTGAATTTTAAGTGCTTTTGCTATCATCAAACCTGTAGCCAGCTCTCATCCTCATTGAGCTATTCCAAGGGTGAGGGCTGGCTAGGGGTCGCCCTGGAGGCACCTGTAGCCAGCTCTCATCCTCATTGAGCTGCTCCAAGGGTGAGGGCTGGATAGGGGTCGCCCTGGAGGCACCTGTAGCCAGCTCTCATCCTCATTGAGCTGCTCCAAGGGTGAGGGCTGGCTAGGGGTCGCCCTGGAGGCACCTGTAGCCAGCTCTCATCCTCATTGAGCTGCTCCAAGGGTGAGGGCTGGCTAGGGGTCGCCCTGGAGGCACCTGTAGCCAGCTCTCATCCTCATTGAGCTGCTCCAAGGGTGAGGGCTGGCTAGGGGTCGCCCTGGAGGCACCTGTAGCCAGCTCTCATCCTCATTGAGCTGCTCCAAGGGTGAGGGCTGGCTAGGGGTCGCCCTGGAGGCACCTGTAGCCAGCTCTCATCCTCATTGAGCTATTCCAAGGGTGAGGGCTGGCTACGTGTCGCCCTGGAGGCACTTGTAGCCAGCTCTCATCCTCATTGAGCGTAATAACGGACGCTGCGCTGAACGGCGGCGCATAGGAACGGGCGGTGAAATAAGCGCGCCAAAAAAACTATAAAGTTTACGTTTTTTTTCCGTAATTCATCAGATGAGGGTGATAACGGACGCTGCGCTGAACGGCGGCGCGTAGGAACGGGCGGTGAAATAAGCGCGCCAAAAAAACTATAAAGTTTACGTTTTTTTCCGTAATTCATCAGATGAGCGTGATAACGGACGCTGCGCTGAATGGCGGCGCGTAGGAACGGGCGGTGAAATAAGCGCGCCAAAACAACTATAAAGTTTACGTTTTTTTTCCGTAATTCATCAGATGAGCGTGATAACGGATGCTGTGCTGAACTGCGGCACGTAGGAACGGGCGATGAAATAAGTGCGCCAAAAAAACTATAAAGTTTACGTTTTTTTTCCGTAATTCATCAGATGAGCGTGATAACGGATGCTGTGCTGAACGGCGGCACGTAGGAACGGGCGATGAAACAAGTGCGCCAAAAAAACGATAAAGTTTACGTTTTTTTTCTGTAATTTATCAGATCAGCGTGATAACGGACGCAGCCCTTAACGGCGGCGTCAGAGCGACTTTATTTTGTTGCATTTGAATTTTAAGTGCTTTTGCTATCATCAAACCTGTAGCCAGCTCTCATCCTCATTGAGCTATTCCAAGGGTGAGGGCTGGCTAAGGGTCGCCCTGGAGGCACCTGTAGCCAGCTCTCATCCTCATTGAGCTGCTCCAAGGGTGAGGGCTGGCTAGGGGTCGCCCTGGAGGCACCTGTAGCCAGCTCTCATCCTCATTGAGCTGCTCCAAGGGTGAGGGCTGGCTACGGGTCGCCCTGGAGGCACCTGTAGCCAGCTCTCATCCTCATTGAGCTGCTCCAAGGGTGAGGGCTGGCTAGGGTTCGCCCTGGAGGCACCTGTAGCCAGCTCTCATCCTCATTGAGCTGCTCCAAGGGTGAGGGCTGGCTAGGGGTCGCCCTGGAGGCACCTGTAGCCAGCTCTCATCCTCATTGAGCTATTCCAAGGGTGAGGGCTGGCTACGTGTCGCCCTAGAGGCACTTGTAGCCAGCTCTCATCCTCATTGAGCGTGATAACGGACGCTGCGCTGAACGGCGGCGCATAGGAACGGGCGGTGAAATAAGCGCGCCAAAAAAACTATAAAGTTTACGTTTTTTTTCCGTAATTCATCAGATGAGGGTGATAACGGACGCTGCGCTGAACGGCGGCGCGTAGGAACGGGCGGTGAAATAAGCGCGCCAAAAATACTATAAACTTTACGTTTTTTTTCCGTAATTCATCAGATGAGCGTGATAACGGACGCTGCGCTGAATGGCGGCGCGTAGGAACGGGCGGTGAAATAAGCGCGCCAAAAAAACTATAAAGTTTACGTTTTTTTTCCGTAATTCATCAGATGAGCGTGATAACGGATGCTGTGCTGAACGGCGGCACGTAGGAACGGGCGATGAAATAAGTGCGCCAAAAAAACGATAAAGTTTACGGTTTTTTTCTGTAATTTATCAGATCACCGTGATAACGGACGCAGCCCTTAACGGCGGCGTCAGAGCGACTTTTTTTTGTTGCAGATTGAATTTTAAGTGCTTTTGCTATCATCAAACCTGTAGCCAGCTCTCATCCTCATTGAGCTATTCCAAGGGTGAGGGCTGGCTAAGGGTCGCCCTGGAGGCACCTGTAGCCAGCTCTCATCCTCATTGAGCTGCTCCAAGGGTGAGGGCTGGCTAGGGGTCGCCCTGGAGGCACCTGTGGCCAGCTCTCATCCTCATTGAGCTGCTCCAAGGGTGAGGGCTGGCTAGGGGTCGCCCTGGAGGCACCTGTAGCCAGCTCTCATCCTCATTGAGCTGCTCCAAGGGTGAGGGCTGGCTAGGGGTCGCCCTGGAGGCACCTGTAGCCAGCTCTCATCCTCATTGAGCTGCTCCAAGGGTGAGGGCTGGCTAGGGGTCGCCCTGGAGGCACCTGTAGCCAGCTCTCATCCTCATTGAGCTGCTCCAAGGGTGAGGGCTGGCTAGGGGTCGCCCTGGAGGCACCTGTAGCCAGCTCTCATCCTCATTGAGCTGCTCCAAGGGTGAGGGCTGGCTAGGGGTCGCCCTGGAGGCACCTGTAGCCAGCTCTCATCCTCATTGAGCTGCTCCAAGGGTGAGGGCTGGCTAGGGTTCGCCCTGGAGGCACCTGTAGCCAGCTCTCATCCTCATTGAGCTGCTCCAAGGGTGAGGGCTGGCTAGGGGTCGCCCTGGAGGCACCTGTAGCCAGCTCTCATCCTCATTGAGCTATTCCAAGGGTGAGGGCTGGCTACGTGTCGCCCTGGAGGCACTTGTAGCCAGCTCTCATCCTCATTGAGCATGATAACGGACGCTGCGCTGAACGGCGGCGCATAGGAACGGGCGGTGAAATAAGCGCGCCAAAAAAACTATAAAGTTTACGTTTTTTTTCCGTAATTCATCAGATGAGGGTGATAACGGACGCTGCGCTGAACGTCGGCGCGTAGGAACGGGCGGTGAAATAAGCGCGCCCAAAAAACTATAAAGTTTACGTTTTTTTTCCGTAATTCATCAGATGAGCGTGATAACGGACGCTGCGCTGAATGGCGGCGCGTAGGAACGGGCGGTGAGATAAGCGCGCCAAAAAAACTATAAAGTTTACGTTTTTTTTCCGTAATTCATCAGATGAGCGTGATAACGGATGCTGTGCTGAACGGCGGCACGTAGGAACGGGCGATGAAATAAGTGCGCCAAAAAAACAATAAAGTTTACATTTTTTTTCTGTAATTTATCAGATCGCCGTGATAACGGACGCAGCCCTTAACGGCGGCGTCAGAGCGACTTTATTTTGTTGCAGATTGAATTTTAAGTGCTTTTGCTATCATCAAACCTGTAGCCAGCTCTCATCCTCATTGAGCTATTCCAAGGGTGAGGGCTGGCTAAGGGTCGCCCTGGAGGCACCTGTAGCCAGCTCTCATCCTCATTGAGCTGCTCCAAGGGTGAGGGCTGGCTAGGGGTCGCCCTGGAGGCACCTGTAGCCAGCTCTCATCCTCATTGAGCTGCTCCAAGGGTGAGGGCTGGCTAGGGGTCGCCCTGGAGGCACCTGTAGCCAGCTCTCATCCTCATTGAGCTATTCCAAGGGTGAGGGCTGGCTACGGGTATGCCCTGGAGGCACCTGTAGCCAGCTCTCATCCTCATTGAACTATTCCAAGGGTGAGGGCTGGCTAGGGGTCGCCCTGGAGGCACCTGTAGCCAGCTCTCATCCTCATTGAGCTATTCCAAGGGTGAGGGCTGGCTACGTGTCGCCCTGGAGGCACCTGTAGCCAGCTCTCATCCTCATTGAGCGTGATAACGGACGCTGCGCTGAACGGCGGCGCATAGGAACGGGCGGTGAAATAAGCGCGCCAAAAAAACTATAAAGTTTACGTTTTTTTTTCTGTAATTCATCAGATGAGGGTGATAACGGAAGGTGCGTTGAACCGTGGCGCGTAGGAACGGGCGGTGAAATAAGCGCGCCAAAAAAACTATAAAGTTTACGTTTTTTTCCATAATTCATTAGATGAGCGTGATAACGGAAGCTGCGCTGAACGGCGGCGCGTAGGAAAAGGCAGTGAAATAAGCGCGCCAAAAAAGCTATAAAGTTTCCTTTTTTTTTCCGTAATTTATCAGATGAGCGTGATAACGGACGCAGCCCTTAACGGCGGCGTCAGAGCGACTTTTTTTTGTTGCAGATTGAATTTTAAGTGCTTTTGGTATCATCAAACCTGTAGCCAGCTCTCATCCTCATTGAGCTATTCCAAGGGTGAGGGCTGGCTAGGGGTCGCCCTGGAGGCACCTGTAGCCAGCTCTCATCCTCATTGAGCTATTCCAAGGGTGAGGGCTGGCTACGGGTCGCCCTGGAGGCACCTGTAGCCAGCTCTCATCCTCATTGAACTATTCCAAGGGTGAGGGCTGGCTAGGGGTCGCCCTGGAGGCACCTGTAGCCAGCTCTCATCCTCATTGAGCTATTCCAAGGGTGAGGGCTGGCTACGTGTCGCCCTGGAGGCACCTGTAGCCAGCTCTCATCCTCATTGAGCTATTCCAAGGGTGAGGGCTGGCTAGGGGTCGCCCTGGAGGCACCTGTAGCCAGCTCTCATCCTCATTGAGCTGCTCCAAGGGTGAGGGCTGGCTAGGGGTCGCCCTGGAGGCACCTGTAGCCAGCTCTCATCCTCATTGAGCTGCTCCAAGGGTGAGGGCTGGCTAGGGGTCGCCCTGGAGGCACCTGTAGCCAGCTCTCATCCTCATTGAGCTATTCCAAGGGTGAGGGCTGGCTACGTGTCGCCCTGGAGGCACTTGTAGCCAGCTCTCATCCTCATTGAGCGTGATAACGGACGCTGCGCTGAACGGCGGCGCATAGGAACGGGCGGTGAAATAAGCGCGCCAAAAAAACTATAAAGTTTACGTTTTTTTTCCGTAATTCATCAGATGAGGGTGATAACGGACGCTGCGCTGAACGGCGGCGCGTAGGAACGGGCGGTGAAATAAGCGCGCCAAAAAAACTATAAAGTTTACGTTTTTTTCCGTAATTCATCAGATGAGCGTGATAACGGACGCTGCGCTGAATGGCGGCGCGTAGGAACGGGCGGTGAAATAAGCGCGCCAAAAAAACTATAAAGTTTACGTTTTTTTTCCGTAATTCATCAGATGAGCGTGATAACTGATGCTGTGCTGAACTGCGGCACGTAGGAACGGGCGATGAAATAAGTGCGCCAAAAAAACTATAAAGTTTACGTTTTTTTTCCGTAATTCATCAGATGAGCGTGATAACGGATGCTGTGCTGAACGGCGGCACGTAGGAACGGGCGGTGAAATAAGCGCGCCAAAAAAACTATAAAGTTTACGTTTTTTTTCCGTAATTCATCAGATGAGCGTGATAACGGACGCTGCGCTGAATGGCGGCGCGTAGGAACGGGCGGTGAAATAAGCGCGCCAAAAAAACTATAAAGTTTACGTTTTTTTTCCGTAATTCATCAGATGAGCGTTATAACGGATGCTGTGCTGAACGGCGGCACGTAGGAACGGGCGATGAAATAAGTGCGCCAAAAAAACGATAAAGTTTACGTTTTTTTTCTGTAATTTATCAAATCAGCGTGATAACGGACGCAGCCCTTAACGGCGGCGTCAGAGCGACTTTATTTTGTTGCAGATTGAATTTTAAGTGCTTTTGCTATCATCAAACCTGTAGCCAGCTCTCATCCTCATTGAGCTATTCCAAGGGTGAGGGCTGGCTAGGGGTCGCCCTGGAGGCACCTGTAGCCAGCTCTCATCCTCATTGAGCTGCTCCAAGGGTGAGGGCTGGCTAGGGGTCGCCCTGGAGGCACCTGTAGCCAGCTCTCATCCTCATTGAGCTGCTCCAAGGGTGAGGGCTGGCTAGGGGTCGCCCTGGAGGCACCTGTAGCCAGCTCTCATCCTCATTGAGCTGCTCCAAGGGTGAGGGCTGGCTAGGGGTCGCCCTGGAGGCACCTGTAGCCAGCTCTCATCCTCATTGAGCTGCTCCAAGGGTGAGGGCTGGCTAGGGGTCGCCCTGGAGGCACCTGTAGCCAGCTCTCATCCTCATTGAGCTGCTCCAAGGGTGAGGGCTGGCTAGGGGTCGCCCTGGAGGCACCTGTAGCCAGCTCTCATCCTCATTGAGCTATTCCAAGGGTGAGGGCTGGCTACGTGTCGCCCTGGAGGCACTTGTAGCCAGCTCTCATCCTCATTGAGCGTAATAACGGACGCTGCGCTGAACGGCGGCGCATAGGAACGGGCGGTGAAATAAGCGCGCCAAAAAAACTATAAAGTTTACGTTTTTTTTCCGTAATTCATCAGATGAGGGTGATAACGGACGCTGCGCTGAACGGCGGCGCGTAGGAACGGGCGGTGAAATAAGCGCGCCAAAAAAACTATAAAGTTTACGTTTTTTTCCGTAATTCATCAGATGAGCGTGATAACGGACGCTGCGCTGAATGGCGGCGCGTAGGAACGGGCGGTGAAATAAGCGCGCCAAAAAAACTATAAAGTTTACGTTTTTTTTCCGTAATTCATCAGATGAGCGTGATAACGGATGCTGTGCTGAACTGCGGCACGTAGGAACGGGCGATGAAATAAGTGCGCCAAAAAAACTATAAAGTTTACGTTTTTTTTCCGTAATTCATCAGATGAGCGTGATAACGGATGCTGTGCTGAACGGCGGCACGTAGGAACGGGCGATGAAACAAGTGCGCCAAAAAAACGATAAAGTTTACGTTTTTTTTCTGTAATTTATCAGATCAGCGTGATAACGGACGCAGCCCTTAACGGCGGCGTCAGAGCGACTTTATTTTGTTGCATTTGAATTTTAAGTGCTTTTGCTATCATCAAACCTGTAGCCAGCTCTCATCCTCATTGAGCTATTCCAAGGGTGAGGGCTGGCTAAGGGTCGCCCTGGAGGCACCTGTAGCCAGCTCTCATCCTCATTGAGCTGCTCCAAGGGTGAGGGCTGGCTAGGGGTCGCCCTGGAGGCACCTGTAGCCAGCTCTCATCCTCATTGAGCTGCTCCAAGGGTGAGGGCTGGCTACGGGTCGCCCTGGAGGCACCTGTAGCCAGCTCTCATCCTCATTGAGCTGCTCCAAGGGTGAGGGCTGGCTAGGGTTCGCCCTGGAGGCACCTGTAGCCAGCTCTCATCCTCATTGAGCTGCTCCAAGGGTGAGGGCTGGCTAGGGGTCGCCCTGGAGGCACCTGTAGCCAGCTCTCATCCTCATTGAGCTATTCCAAGGGTGAGGGCTGGCTACGTGTCGCCCTGGAGGCACTTGTAGCCAGCTCTCATCCTCATTGAGCGTGATAACGGACGCTGCGCTGAACGGCGGCGCATAGGAACGGGCGGTGAAATAAGCGCGCCAAAAAAACTATAAAGTTTACGTTTTTTTTCCGTAATTCATCAGATGAGGGTGATAACGGACGCTGCGCTGAACGGCGGCGCGTAGGAACGGGCGGTGAAATAAGCGCGCCAAAAATACTATAAACTTTACGTTTTTTTTCCGTAATTCATCAGATGAGCGTGATAACGGACGCTGCGCTGAATGGCGGCGCGTAGGAACGGGCGGTGAAATAAGCGCGCCAAAAAAACTATAAAGTTTACGTTTTTTTTCCGTAATTCATCAGATGAGCGTGATAACGGATGCTGTGCTGAACGGCGGCACGTAGGAACGGGCGATGAAATAAGTGCGCCAAAAAAACGATAAAGTTTACGTTTTTTTTCTGTAATTTATCAGATCACCGTGATAACGGACGCAGCCCTTAACGGCGGCGTCAGAGCGACTTTTTTTTGTTGCAGATTGAATTTTAAGTGCTTTTGCTATCATCAAACCTGTAGCCAGCTCTCATCCTCATTGAGCTATTCCAAGGGTGAGGGCTGGCTAAGGGTCGCCCTGGAGGCACCTGTAGCCAGCTCTCATCCTCATTGAGCTGCTCCAAGGGTGAGGGCTGGCTAGGGGTCGCCCTGGAGGCACCTGTGGCCAGCTCTCATCCTCATTGAGCTGCTCCAAGGGTGAGGGCTGGCTAGGGGTCGCCCTGGAGGCACCTGTAGCCAGCTCTCATCCTCATTGAGCTGCTCCAAGGGTGAGGGCTGGCTAGGGGTCGCCCTGGAGGCACCTGTAGCCAGCTCTCATCCTCATTGAGCTGCTCCAAGGGTGAGGGCTGGCTAGGGGTCGCCCTGGAGGCACCTGTAGCCAGCTCTCATCCTCATTGAGCTGCTCCAAGGGTGAGGGCTGGCTAGGGGTCGCCCTGGAGGCACCTGTAGCCAGCTCTCATCCTCATTGAGCTGCTCCAAGGGTGAGGGCTGGCTAGGGGTCGCCCTAGAGGCACCTGTAGCCAGCTCTCATCCTCATTGAGCTGCTCCAAGGGTGAGGGCTGGCTAGGGTTCGCCCTGGAGGCACCTGTAGCCAGCTCTCATCCTCATTGAGCTGCTCCAAGGGTGAGGGCTGGCTAGGGGTCGCCCTGGAGGCACCTGTAGCCAGCTCTCATCCTCATTGAGCTATTCCAAGGGTGAGGGCTGGCTACGTGTCGCCCTGGAGGCACTTGTAGCCAGCTCTCATCCTCATTGAGCATGATAACGGACGCTGCGCTGAACGGCGGCGCATAGGAACGGGCGGTGAAATAAGCGCGCCAAAAAAACTATAAAGTTTACGTTTTTTTTCCGTAATTCATCAGATGAGGGTGATAACGGACGCTGCGCTGAACGTCGGCGCGTAGGAACGGGCGGTGAAATAAGCGCGCCCAAAAAACTATAAAGTTTACGTTTTTTTTCCGTAATTCATCAGATGAGCGTGATAACGGACGCTGCGCTGAATGGCGGCGCGTAGGAACGGGCGGTGAAATAAGCGCGCCAAAAAAACTATAAAGTTTACGTTTTTTTTCCGTAATTCATCAGATGAGCGTGATAACGGATGCTGTGCTGAACGGCGGCACGTAGGAACGGGCGATGAAATAAGTGCGCCAAAAAAACAATAAAGTTTACATTTTTTTTCTGTAATTTATCAGATCGCCGTGATAACGGACGCAGCCCTTAACGGCGGCGTCAGAGCGACTTTATTTTGTTGCAGATTGAATTTTAAGTGCTTTTGCTATCATCAAACCTGTAGCCAGCTCTCATCCTCATTGAGCTATTCCAAGGGTGAGGGCTGGCTAAGGGTCGCCCTGGAGGCACCTGTAGCCAGCTCTCATCCTCATTGAGCTGCTCCAAGGGTGAGGGCTGGCTAGGGGTCGCCCTGGAGGCACCTGTAGCCAGCTCTCATCCTCATTGAGCTGCTCCAAGGGTGAGGGCTGGCTAGGGGTCGCCCTGGAGGCACCTGTAGCCAGCTCTCATCCTCATTGAGCTATTCCAAGGGTGAGGGCTGGCTACGGGTATGCCCTGGAGGCACCTGTAGCCAGCTCTCATCCTCATTGAACTATTCCAAGGGTGAGGGCTGGCTAGGGGTCGCCCTGGAGGCACCTGTAGCCAGCTCTCATCCTCATTGAGCTATTCCAAGGGTGAGGGCTGGCTACGTGTCGCCCTGGAGGCACCTGTAGCCAGCTCTCATCCTCATTGAGCGTGATAACGGACGCTGCGCTGAACGGCGGCGCATAGGAACGGGCGGTGAAATAAGCGCGCCAAAAAAACTATAAAGTTTACGTTTTTTTTTCCGTAATTCATCAGATTAGGGTGATAACGGAAGGTGCGTTGAACCGTGGCGCGTAGGAACGGGCGGTGAAATAAGCGCGCCAAAAAAACTATAAAGTTTACGTTTTTTTCCATAATTCATTAGATGAGCGTGATAACGGAAGCTGCGCTGAACGGCGGCGCGTAGGAAAAGGCAGTGAAATAAGCGCGCCAAAAAAGCTATAAAGTTTCCTTTTTTTTTCCGTAATTTATCAGATGAGCGTGATAACGGACGCAGCCCTTAACGGCGGCGTCAGAGCGACTTTTTTTTGTTGCAGATTGAATTTTAAGTGCTTTTGGTATCATCAAACCTGTAGCCAGCTCTCATCCTCATTGAGCTATTCCAAGGGTGAGGGCTGGCTAGGGGTCGCCCTGGAGGCACCTGTAGCCAGCTCTCATCCTCATTGAGCTATTCCAAGGGTGAGGGCTGGCTACGGGTCGCCCTGGAGGCACCTGTAGCCAGCTCTCATCCTCATTGAACTATTCCAAGGGTGAGGGCTGGCTAGGGGTCGCCCTGTAGGCACCTGTAGCCAGCTCTCATCCTCATTGAGCTATTCCAAGGGTGAGGGCTGGCTACGTGTCGCCCTGGAGGCACCTGTAGCCAGCTCTCATCCTCATTGAGCGTGATAACGGACGCTGCGCTGAACGGCGGCGCATAGGAACGGGCGGTGAAATAAGCGCGCCAAAAAAACTATAAAGTTTACGTTTTTTTTCCGTAATTCATCAGATGAGGGTGATAACGGACGCTGCGCTGAACGTCGGCGCGTAGGAACGGGCGGTGAAATAAGCGCGCCCAAAAAACTATAAAGTTTACGTTTTTTTTCCGTAATTCATCAGATGAGCGTGATAACGGACGCTGCGCTGAATGGCGGCGCGTAGGAACGGGCGGTGAAATAAGCGCGCCAAAAAAACTATAAAGTTTACGTTTTTTTTCCGTAATTCATCAGATGAGCGTGATAACGGATGCTGTGCTGAACGGCGGCACGTAGGAACGGGCGATGAAATAAGTGCGCCAAAAAAACAATAAAGTTTACATTTTTTTTCTGTAATTTATCAGATCACCGTGATAACGGACGCAGCCCTTAACGGCGGCGTCAGAGCGACTTTATTTTGTTGCAGATTGAATTTTAAGTGCTTTTGCTATCATCAAACCTGTAGCCAGCTCTCATCCTCATTGAGCTATTCCAAGGGTGAGGGCTGGCTAAGGGTCGCCCTGGAGGCACCTGTAGCCAGCTCTCATCCTCATTGAGCTGCTCCAAGGGTGAGGGCTGGCTAGGGGTCGCCCTGGAGGCACCTGTAGCCAGCTCTCATCCTCATTGAGCTGCTCCAAGGGTGAGGGCTGGCTAGGGGTCGCCCTGGAGGCACCTGTAGCCAGCTCTCATCCTCATTGAGCTATTCCAAGGGTGAGGGCTGGCTACGGGTATGCCCTGGAGGCACCTGTAGCCAGCTCTCATCCTCATTGAACTATTCCAAGGGTGAGGGCTGGCTAGGGGTCGCCCTGGAGGCACCTGTAGCCAGCTCTCATCCTCATTGAGCTATTCCAAGGGTGAGGGCTGGCTACGTGTCGCCCTGGAGGCACCTGTAGCCAGCTCTCATCCTCATTGAGCGTGATAACGGACGCTGCGCTGAACGGCGGCGCATAGGAACGGGCGGTGAAATAAGCGCGCCAAAAAAACTATAAAGTTTACGTTTTTTTTTCCGTAATTCATCAGATGAGGGTGATAACGGAAGGTGCGTTGAACCGTGGCGCGTAGGAACGGGCGGTGAAATAAGCGCGCCAAAAAAACTATAAAGTTTACGTTTTTTTCCATAATTCATTAGATGAGCGTGATAACGGAAGCTGCGCTGAACGGCGGCGCGTAGGAAAAGGCAGTGAAATAAGCGCGCCAAAAAAGCTATAAAGTTTCCTTTTTTTTTCCGTAATTTATCAGATGAGCGTGATAACGGACGCAGCCCTTAACGGCGGCGTCAGAGCGACTTTTTTTTGTTGCAGATTGAATTTTAAGTGCTTTTGGTATCATCAAACCTGTAGCCAGCTCTCATCCTCATTGAGCTATTCCAAGGGTGAGGGCTGGCTAGGGGTCGCCCTGGAGGCACCTGTAGCCAGCTCTCATCCTCATTGAGCTATTCCAAGGGTGAGGGCTGGCTACGGGTCGCCCTGGAGGCACCTGTAGCCAGCTCTCATCCTCATTGAGCTGCTCCAAGGGTGAGGGCTGGCTTGGGGTCGCCCTGGAGGCACCTGTAGCCAGCTCTCATCCTCATTGAGCTATTCCAAGGGTGAGGGCTGGCTACGGGTCGTCCTGGAAGTACCTGTAGCCAGCTCTCATCAAGAAAAAGCTACGCCTACTAAGTTGCATTAACCAATCGGAGCAGATTCATGATTTACATTCAAATAAACCATCATTTTAGGAAAAGGAAAAGGAGTTTTGGAGGGAAGTTTAATTTGATCCAGTGCTCAGGAGCAACAAGGGTGATTAGTGCACAAGAGAAGCTGTGACCTTAGCCAATTACAACCATGCCGCCCAAAAGAAGGTAAGTACACCTGGTGGGATAGTGAGTGGGAGGGAAATATGAATCTGCAGAGGTATGTGTTGCTTCTAGAAATACTCTTTCTGGACACCATTGCAGCATGCATTCTGGGGTACACTGAGACCATGGGAGTATTTGCAGAAGAGGTTAACATACAGCATGTATTGGGATCAGGTGCCTAACTATACTGCAGCATCATCTGAGCTTGTACTGGAATCAGGTGTATAAGTATACTTGTACTCATATAGCTTGTACTGGAATCAGGTGTATAAGTATACTTGTACTCATATAGCTTGTACTGGAATCAGGTGTATAAGTATACTTGTACTCATATAGCTTGTACTGGAATCAGGTGTATAAGTATGCTTGTACTCATATAGTTTGTACTGGAATCAGGTGCCTAATCTGATGTCCTCTCTGTGACCTCTGCAAACTTTTTAGCTTGGTTGTATTACTGTGGTGGGGGGAGGGGGAAGGATTGCGGTGTGAAAGTGTATTATAACATCATGTTAAGGCTTGCAATTGTTCAGGCTCAGTCACAGAAAGGGTTTATGTTTTTGGCGCGGTCTTTCTGTATCTTTCAAAGTTTGCAGTGTGAAAAGGCTTTAAACTGTATATGTACTTGCTCGCTCACTCGTTTTTTCTCCTTTTTGACTGATAAATGAGTGCCGGTCATGTGCAAAACTGTATAAGCATTTGCATAGTCAATACCACATTAATTTTTTGCACGGTATCTTTGTCAATCTAAATAATTCTTGCAAAACCTCAGATTTGCGCAAGATCTAGGAACATGCATATGATAAAAAAACGCATGTGTTATGTGCACAATATTGCCACAATTTGTGTAGTATGCTATAAAAGTGCATTAACTTGTGCTAAACAATTGCTCCTTAAAAAATTGTGTACGTTTGTCCGTTTTTGTGACCAAAAATGAGGGCTGGCTATTGGTGGTCAAAATACACTCTAGAGCCAGCCCTCATCTTTTTAAAAAAATCTATGGCAATGATGAGACGTGCCTTTTCTCATGAGCTGTGTATTTGTTGTAAAAAAAAATCAGATTTTTGAAATCCAGTTATCCTGCTGAAACATAAAAAATGCTGGTTGATATTAGTGGGTGGAAAAGCTAGATTCTCACTGATATTGTTCCTGATCTTCCATTTTTCTTTTTTACAGCGGCTTCAGGATGCTGAAGACATGTCCACTATGTTACAAAGCATTTACTCAACTGCCACAGCACCTTACACGACAATGCCTTAGATGCTGTACACAAGAGGAGAAGGATGCGCTAGTGAAAGAATCTAGAAACTCACTGATAGCAATTGCAACAAAAGGAACATATATCCCTTATGACAAGATTCCAGAGATCACTACAAAGGACGATCTTATCTCCTTCCTGGAGGACAGAGGGTTTATAGTACCCGAGAAACCAACTATGGCCAGGTATGCCCCACTAGCATCTTATTCTTTGAATACTGATGTTCATACTTGTGTAAGCTTTATAGATTTGCATATATGTTCTGAACTATGCCAAATAATCACGTGTATTTTATATTTACAGGATTGTTGAAGATGAGGGGGCATCACCTGTGCAGGAGGAGCTGACAGCCAGTGAGCAAGAGCTGCCTAATGAGGAGGAAGTGCTGCCTGTTGAGGAGGAAATGTCTACAGTCATCGAGGAGGAGTCGCCCGTCCCAGAGGAAGAGCCGCCCGTCCCAGAGGAAGAGCTGTCCGTCACAGAGGAAGAGCCGTCCATCACAGAGGAAGAGCCGCCCGTCACAGTGGAAGAGCCGCCCGTCCCAGAGGAAGAGCCGCCCGTCCCAGAGGAAGAGCCGTCCGTCACAGAGGAAGAGCCGTCCGTCACAGTGGAAGAGCCGTCCGTCCCAGAGGAAGAGCCGCCCGTCACAGTGGAAGAGCCGCCCGTCCCAGAGGAAGAGCTGCCCGTCCCAGAGGAAGAGCCGCCCGTCCCAGAGGAAGAGCCGCCCGTCCCAGAGGAAGAGCCGCCCGTCCCAGAGGAAGAGCCGTCCGTCACAGAGGAAGAGCCGTCCGTCACAGAGGAAGAGCCGCCCGTCACAGTGGAAGAGCCGTCCGTCACAGTGGAAGAGCCGCCCGTCCCAGAGGATTATGATGTCTACAGGTCAGTGTAAATTTATACAAGGAATTTACTTTAATCCCTTGCTCAAACATTGCCTTGGCCTCAGCACATCCTGGCTTTTAGGCCACTTTAAAAAATTGTCAACACTGCTGGCCTACTCAAGATTGTACTTCACGTTATTACTAAGGATTTTTATAATTTACAGGACTGTTGAAGATGAGAAGCCATCTACATCAACTGGCACATCGGCACGCCGAGCCATATCAAATCCTGAATTGGTGCATCTTTCAGCTGCAGAAGACTATACATCCTCTGAAACATCCGACAGTGAAGCCGATCAACAACCAGAGACCAGAGAAAGAGAGGAAAATACCAGCCAAACAGATGAAGACAGGCCGAGGTCAGTTAGTGTGTGTAACATTCTCACTCACCATGCTTTTATATATATATACATATCTATATATATCTATATATATATATCTATATATATATATATATATATATATATATATATATATATATATATATATATATATATATATATTGAGCAAAAAAACAATACAAATAATGTTTAACTGGGACAATTAATAGCATATCCCACAACTTTACAGCCCTTACAAAGTAATTTTTTCTCCTATTTTAGGCAATAGATTTCCCTTCCATTGCAGCCATAAAACAGGATGCCAAAAAAGTGCCCTACACACAGACAGCTCTGTGGGGCACACAGCTTTGGCGGGGCATACTAAAATGCACTGCCATTACGATTTTCATCTGTGGGCCAGTAGAGGATGATGTACTAGCTTTACCCACAGATGAACTTCAGAACACGCAGTGTTCAGCAGTGGATGCTGCGTATAAAGGGCAGGCAGCCAGCAAAGTGCTGCTGCCAGTCAGAGCACTGGGGTCCACAGAAATCGGGCCTGGGGACACAGAAATGTTTACCACCCCTGACAACGGTGAGTGGAACCCCCAGCTGTCAAGGTCCCCGACATTTCCCCAGATTCTTCCACTGGGTGAGGGCCCCATGAATGCGTCGTTACAGGGAACCCTGGACTCACAGGCCCCATAGCGGCTGCATAGTCTACTGCCATTGGCAGGACGTCACTATATATATGCTGTATATGCTTACACAGTATTTTTCTCAAAGTTCTAATTTGTTTCTACTCTGACCTGTTGTTCTTTCTTCCAAATTTGTAGGATGACAAGCCAGAAATGGACTGTTGACAAGAGGATCAAAATGAAAGATGCAGGTTATTATGATCACCATTCTCTGTCTCATCCAATATTAAAAGGTTTTTCCTCTTATTTGCAGAACCATTGCAAGCTGGAAAGATACAAACAAATTGTTGAAAATGTGTCAAGGTTTTTATACTTTATGAACAAACGCCGTGTGAGCCTCAACTTTGCGACAAAGATTGAAAACGCCCATTTATTTTTCAAAAACCTTCAAGATCTCGGTCTGTGCAACCAAACTGTCACCAACTACATTAAGAATGTCCGGAAATTTGTACATTATCAACTATTTGCAACCAATTTACGCGATAAAAATGAAAAACTCTTCAAGGCAATGAAGTATTTCCAGTATGTGACTGCGGATATTCAGAAGAAATTTTCCAAGGGAGTTGCAAAAGAAGTTGTCAGCAAAAGGTATGTCAGCTAATTTTTATCCTTTCAGATGTATGCACAATTATTATTTTTTCTCTTTTCTCTCTCCCGCCAGCATTTTTCATACATGACTTAAAAATAGGCCTCACCTATCAGTCACATTTATTAATCTTTCTCTTAGGTACCTGGAGTTGCATAAATTGGACAAAACACCTCAGCAATGCCAGGAGATCCTGACCGTTGCAAAGCCAGCTTTCCTGCAAGCCATCGAGGATGTCCAAGGAGGATCCCGAAATGAAGTGCATCAGTTGGAGATTCTCTATTACCTTGAGGCCTTAATCATACTAAAACACTTACAAAGACCAGGAGTTGTCAGAAACATGACGGTAAGTAACAACCTACTCATTATCCTGATTTAAAGCCACATGTCTATCTAACTTTCCCATGTCTTGACTCACAGGTTTCTGAGTGGACAGAGAGGATGCGTCACATCTATCAAAATGAACAGCTAATAATTGTCGGAGTTAAATCCCATAAGACTGCTGCCCACCAAGTAGCCTGTTTTGTGCTTACTGAAGAAGAAGAAAAGGTAAGATGTTCCTGTCACTACGATGGCACCCACATTAGAGAGGGATCTGTTAGTTGTCATGACTTCAACCCGTAGGATTAGTGGCATTCTGTCCCTTTTAGTAGATCCTCCCTTTAACCAGATTTTACAGGACAACTTGGTGCTACATCCTCATGCAGGTGTGTTGGGAGTCTTTCCCTTATTTCCCTGCAGTATCCAGGATGCTAAACCATAGTATCGGTGTCCAGAATAGTGCATTTTCTTAACAATAATGCTTGTTGCAGCAGCATCCAGAATGCATTATCAGTAGGAACAGATATGCTCTCCCTTATCACAGATGTTCTGCACTTTAAATGAATGGTGGGCAGTTTATAGTCTGACATATGTTTGGTGTGAGGTGACTTTTCTATATATTTAGATTGTGTGGTTCCTATCATGCTCTGAAATCCAACTGAGGCGGAGGAGAGATACTGCCCTTTTAGTCTGTAGGTTTCGCTCTCCTGGTTAGGCACATCCCTCCCTCACGTTGGTGCGGTCATTGACTCCAGTAATTAATTTAGTCTATTTCAAATTTTCTTATCTTAATATTGAAGGGCCCAACTCAATTTTTATTAAGTGGTTTACTGTTTTTTGTTTTGTTTATTTACAGTGGTTTAACATCTACTTTAAAAAAGTGAGACGGGTGCTGGCCAAAAAAGACAGTCCAGATAAATTATTCTTATCAACTACAGGAAGACAGATATATAATGTATCCACCGACCTTCATCGCTACCAGAAGAAGTAAGTCTTAAAAGTTAAAAATCCTACATATTAGATGTTGTGCCATGTATTTATGATCTACTCTATTGCTATCTAGGTACAAACTTAAATCCATCTCTAGTCAGGTGGCAAGAAAAACTTGTGAAACATGGACCGTGTCACATTTAACAGAGACACAGAGGTATCTTTTCTCCAAATATCTCAGTCATTCCAACATGACAGCAGAGAGGAATTACAGAGAAAAAACATTAGGAGACCTCTGCCAAGCATACACACTGGTCTTGGCAGCAGGGAAATCATCGGAAAATCAACCTCAACCCAGCAGCTCAAGGTAATTTATTGCAAAGCAGTTATGATCTATTTCACCAAATTGTTGATAAAATGTAATATTCTGTTTTCTATCTCCCCTAAAGAGAAGCAGAAGAGAGCAATGGAGAAGAGGAGCAAATGGTCCAGCAAGCTGAAGACTACAGTGCCCAGGGTGAAACAGAGGACCTCGGTGTGTCAAATTTAAATACTAAGACTCAAAGGTGGGTATATTATTAAATCAAGCAAGCTAGTAGGAGTTGGCAAACTGTACATAGCTTGTGATGTTATGGACAATGACTTGTTCTTCTGAGCATCCTCAGCACCTATACCCAGGCAAAGTGCTCTCAGTAGCGGCCACTTGTAGACAGTATGCGGAAGGGTATATTACAGGCGTTTATTGATGATATCTCCATCGCAGAACAAACCTCGATGCCTAAACTTTTAGGATTGATAGAAGATATCCTTATACCACTCTAAGTGCCCAGAAAATGTAATGTTATTATTTATATCAGGCGGAGAGCACCAATCGAACCTAGGGTCACAACAAGGTCCATGAAGACAGGGATGCAGTTGAGGAAAAGGAAACACCCAGGGTAATTGGTCAATATACTCATTCACATTGTCCTTGAACAATAAACATTTCGGTTTTAACATATGTATTCCCCTTCTTTCCTTTAAAGAGATTAAGAAGACGGCAGTGATCAGCTCCCAAGAAAGAATGAGGCGTTTCGGAGACTAAAGTTCCGGTCTTGTTAAAGTTTCTGAATTCATGTTTTATTTGTTTCTTTTCTATTCTAGGTTGTTCTACAATTCCAGGTGAACGGGGCCCTCGAAGCAATGGGAGAAGATTTTCTTTATTATAAACATTTGTACTGTTTGTATTAGTGTTAAAGGGATTCTGTCACCAGGTTTTAGCCATCTCATCTGAGCGCACCATAATGTGGACACAGACATCTTTATTCCAGTGATATATCACTTACTAGGCTGCTCAGTGTAGTTTGCATTAAAACACTGTTAAATCATCTGGAGATTATCATTAGAGCACTACTCCAGTAGTCCAGTCATACTTGGGAGCTGCCAAATCTGCAACAGAGAAAACAGTAATTTTATCAAAATGACAGCAAGGAGCTCAGTAAGTGAAACATTGCTGGATCAGGATTTCTATCTCTACATTATGCTGCTGTCCGATGGGATGTCAAAAACCTGGTGACAGAGTCCTTTTAATAACTATTTTAAAGATAAATATAAAGTGGAAGTCCTATGGCTATGATGAAACAATTCTGACAACTGTTCAAATGGCACAATCATTTACTACCGTCAGGTTTCTGAGCCGTTTAGTCTAATGCTTTGTCAGTATTACTAGAATCCATAATAATTTAAAGGTCAGGTAGCCATAAAAGTGCTCCTGCCAGTCAGAGCAGTGCAGTCCCTGGAAATCAGGCCTAGGGAAGCAGAATATATTACCATCCCTAACAACGGTAAGCATGACCCCCAGCTGTCCAGCAACACGACATGTAGAACTGCCTATAAAAATGACCATTTGTCCAGTCAGTGCATCACTCTCTGGTGCCCTTTTACACTGGCACACTGCTTTCTGTCTCTCTCTCTTTCTCTCTCTCCAGTGCAATGCTCTCTGGTGCTCTTTCACTCTCTTTCCAGTGCACCACTCTCTGATGTGTTCTCTTTCTCCCTACTGCACCGCTCTCTGGTACTCCTCTGTCTTTATAGTGCAGTGCTCTCTTTTGTGCTCTCTCAGTCTCCAGTGCATCACTGGCGCTCACTTTTGATCTCTCCCCATTGCACCACTCTCTCGCATGCTCTCTCTCTGGTGCTTTCTTTCCATCCAAAGTGCCTTTTTTTGTCTCTGTGCCTTCACGAGCCTCTCAATCTCTGTCTTTGCCCATCTGTGGCTCTCTATCGGTCTCTGTGCCTCTCTGTCCCTCCCTGTGCTTCTATTTACCTTTTGCATCCCTCTATGTGCCTACCTTTGCCCCTTTGCTCCCCTCTTTGCCTCTATGTGCCTCTCAATGACTCTCTCTCATGCACACCTCTTCCTGTAGGTCAAAGGTAAGAAGCACTACTCAAGTTGCAGCAGAGAAGATTAATTGGTAAGTAACCACAAAGCTACACAGTGTTTAACACTTGTGTATTTTTTAAGAATCTTGTTCCTGTAGGATGCTTCCTGAACATTAAAGTGAATTGTCAGGAAACATCTTTAAGCTACAGGATCCTTGAAAAATATGCAAGTTTTTATTGGATGATTTGTCAGGCTATCAACAATCACACAGGGCCACAGGCCCGTCAACAGGGCAATAGCCCACTCCACAAGGCCAATGACCCTTTGCAAAGGGCCAGAGGTCCCTTTCCGCAGTGCCATAGGCATTTCCACAGGGCCATAACCCACTCCAGCTCTCTCCACAGGGCAACAGGCCCATTTGAAGGGCCACAGATCCCTCTTCAGGGTCACAGGCCTTTCCACAGGGCCGCACCCACCTTCAGCTCTCTCCACAGGGCCATAGGCCCTTTCCTCAGGGCCACAAGCCCCTCCAGCTCTCTCCACAGGGCAACAGACCACTATACAGGGTCACAGGCCTTTCCACAGGGCCACAAGCCCCTTCAGCTCTCTCCACAGGACCACAGGCTCCTACCGGGCCACAGGCCTTTACACTGTGCCACAAGCCCCTCCAGCTCTTTCCACAGGCAATCATGTTGCATGTTGTTTACTGCAAAAGACTTCATAGGCCCCAATCTTACTCCAGAGCCTTCCACAGGCCCCTCCAGCCCACTCCACATGGCCTTTTTTAGCAGAGCAAAACTCCCTCCAGCTCTCTTTACATCACTACATGCCCCTCTGCGGGTAAACAACCCCTTCAACTCTCTCCACAGTACCATAGGCTCCTTCTGCCGGGCCACAAGCATTTCCACAGGGCCACAATCCCCTCCAACTCTTCTCCACAGGACAACAAGCTCTCTTTACCGGGCCATAGCTCCCCTCCACAGGGCCAAATGCACTTTCTGCATGGCCACAGCCCCCTTTAGCTCTCTCCACAGAGACACAAGGCCCGTCTGCAGGGCACAAGCCCCCTCTTCAAGGCCAAAAGGCCTTTCTACAGGGCCATAGTCATTTCCATAGGGCACAAGCCCCTCCAGCTCTCTCCACAGGGCAACGGACCTCTATACAGGGTCACAGGCCTTTCCACAGGGCCACAACACCTTCAGCTCTCTCCACAGGCTCCTACTGGGCCACAGGCCTTTCCACAGTGCCACAAGCCCCTCCAGTTCTCTCCACAGGCAATCATGTTGCATGTTGTTTACTGCAAAGGACTTCATAGGCCCAAATCTTACTCCAGAGCCTTCCACAGGCCTCTCCAGCCCGCTCCACATGGCCTTTTCCTCAGGCCACAACTCCCTCCAGCTCTCTTTACATCGCCACATGCCCCTCTGCGGGGCCACAGACCCCTATACAGGGTCACAGGCCTTTCCACAGGGCCTCAACCCCTTCAGCTGTCTCCACAGGACCACAGGCTTTTCCACAGCCCACAACTCCTTCCACCTCTCACCACAGGGCCACAGCCCCTTCCACAAGGCTAAAGGGCCTATTCATAGGGCCACAGACCTTTCCACAGGGCCACAACACCCTCCAGCTCTCTCCACAGGACAAAAAGCTCTCTTTACAGGGCCATAGCTCACCTCCACAGGGCCAAATGCACTTTCCACACGGCCACAACTCCCAACAGCCCTCTCCACAGTGTCACAGGGCCCGTCTGCAGGGCACAAGCCCCCTCTTCAAAGCCAAAAGGCCTTTCTACATGGCCATAGTCATTCCCATAGGGCACAAGCACCTCCAGCTCTCTCCACAGGGCAACGGACCCCTGTACAGGGTCACAGGCCTTTCCACAGGGCCACAAAACCTTCAGCTCTCTCCACAGGCAATCATGTTGCATGTTGTTTACTGCAGAGGACTTCATATGCCCAAATCTTACTCCAGAGCCTTCCACAGGCCCCTCCAGCCCACTCCACATGGCCTTTTCCTCAGGCCACAACTCCCTCCAGCTCTCTTTACATCGCCACATGCCCCTCTGCGGGGCCACAGACCCCTATACAGCGTCACATGCCTTTCCACAGGACCTCAACCCCTTCAGCTCTCTCCACAGGACCGCTGCCTCCTTCTGCCGGGCTACAAGCCTTTCCACAGGGCCACAATCCCCTCCAACTCTTCTCCGCAGGACAACAAGCTCTCTTTACCGGGCCATAGCTCCCCTCCACATGCACTTTCTGCATGGACACAGCCCCCTTTAGCTCTCTCCACAGAGACACAAGGCCCGTCTGCAGGGCACAAGCCCCCTCTTCAAGGCCAAAAGGCCTTTCTACATGGCCATAGTCATTTCCATAGGGCACGAGCCCCTCCAGCTCTCTCCACAGGGCAACGGACCCCTATACAGGGTCACAGGCCTTTCCACAGGGCCACAACACCTTCAGCTCTCTCCACAGGACCACAGGCTCCTACTGGGCCACAGGCCTTTCTACAGTGCCACAAGCCCCTCCAGCTCTCTCCACAGGCAATCATGTTGCATATTGTTTACTGCAAAGGACTTCATAGGCCCAAATCTTACTCCAGAGCCTTCCACAGGCCTTTCCAGCCCGCTCCACATGGCCTTTTCCTCAGGCCACAACTCCCTCCAGCTCTCTTTACATCGCTACATGCCCCTCTGCGGGGCCACAGACCCCTATACAGGGTCACAGGCCTTTCCACAGGGCCTCAACCCCTTCAGCTGTCTCCACAGGACCACAGGCTTTTCCACAGCCCACAACTCCTTCCACCTCTCACCACAGGGCCACAGCCCCTTCCACAAGGCCAAAGGGCCTATCCATAGGGCCACAGACCTTTCCACATGGCCACAACACCCTCCAGCTCTCTCCACAGGACAAGAAGCTCTCTTTACAGGGCCATAGCTCACCTCCACAGGGCCAAATGCACTTTCCACATGGCCACAACTCCCAAGAGCCCTCTCCACAGAGTCACAGGGCCCGTCTGCAGGGCACAAGCCCCCTCTTCAAAGCCAAAAGGCCTTTCTGCATGGCCATAGTCATTTCCATAGGGCACGAGCCCCTCCAGCTCTCTCCACAGGGCAACGGACCGCTATACAGGGTCACAGGCCTTTCCACAGGGCCACAACACCTTCAGCTCTCTCCACAGGACCACAGGCTCCTACCCGGCCACAGGCTTTTACACAGTGCTACAAGTCCCTCTAGCTCTCTCCACAGGCAATCATGTTGCATGTTGTTTACCGAAAAAAGGACTTCATAGGCCCAAATCTTACTTCAGACCCTTCCACAGGCCCCTCCAGCCCGCTCCACATGGCCTTTTCCGCAGGCCACAACTCCCTCCAGCTCTCTTTACATCGCCACATGCCCCTCTGCGGGGCCACAGACCCCTATACAGGGTCACAGGCCTTTCCACAGGGCCTCAACCCCTTCAGCTCTCTCCACAGGACCACTGGCTCCTTCTGCCGGGCCACAAGCATTTCCACAGGGCCACAATCCCCTCGAACTCTTCTCCACAGGACAACAAGCTCTCTTTACAGGGCCATAGCTCCCCTCCACAGGGCCAAATGCACTTTCTGCACGGCCACAGCCCCCTTTAGCTCTCTCCACAGAGACAGGGCCCGTCTGCAGGACACAAGCCCCCTCTTCAAGGCCAAAGGGCCTTTCTACATGGCCATAGTCATTTCCATAGGGCACAAGCCCCTCCAGCTCTCTCCACAGGGCAACGGACCCCTATACAGGGTCACAGGCCTTTCCACAGGGCCACAACACCTTCAGCTCTCTCCACAGGACCACAGGCTACTACCGGGCCACAGGTCTTTCCACAGTGCCACAAGCACCATCCAGCTCTCTCCACAGGCAATCATGTTGCACTTTTGCAACAAGAGTCAATTTTTGTTGCAGTTCGGCAACATTGGAGTCAACCCTGTTGCAAATCGGACACGAAGCTTGAAAATTTAGATGTTTACTGCAAAGGACTTCATAGGCCTTCATCTTACTCCAGAGCCTTCCACAGGCCCCTCCAGCACGCTCTACATGGCCTTTTCCACATTCCACAACTCCATCCAGCTCTCTTTACATCGCCACATGCCCCTCTGCGGGGCAACAGACCCCTATACAGGGTCACAGGCCTCTCCACAGGGCCTCAACCCCTTCAGCTCTCTCCACAGGACCACTGGCTCCTTCTGCCGGGCCACAAGCCTTTCCACAGGGCCACAATCCCCTCCCATTCCACAGGACAACAGGCTCTCTTTACAGGGCCATAGCTCCCCTCCACAGGGCCAAATGCACTTTCCACATGGCCACAACCCCCTCCAGCTCTCTACACAGAGTCATGGGGCCCGTCTGCAGGGCACAAGACCCTTCATCAAGGCCAAGGGGCCTTTCTACAGGGCCACTGGCCTTTAAATAGTGCCACAACCTCCTCTGGCTCTCTCAAGAGGGCCACAGGCTCCTTCTACAGGGCAAGGGCCCCCTCCACAAGGCCAAAGGCCCTTTGCAAAGGGCCATAGGTCCATTCCACAGGGCCATAGTCATTTCCATAGGGCCATAACCCCCCTCAAGCTCTCTCCACAGAACCGCAGGCTCCTTCTACAGGTTTACAGGCATATACACAGGGCCACATCCGCCTTCACCTCTCTCCACAAGGCGACAGGGCCCTTTCACTGTGTCATAGGCCTTTCCATAAGGCCACAACCCCCTCTGTCTCTCTCAAAAAGGACAGAGGCTCCCTTTACAAGGCAACAGCCCCCTCCACAAGGCCAAAGGCCTTTTTCAAAGGGCCACAGGTCCCTTTCGCAGGGCCATAGGCATTTCCCCAAGGCAATAACCCCCTCCAGCTCTCTCCACAGGACCACAGGCTCCTTCTACAAGACTACAACCCCTTTGAGCTCTTTCATCAGGGCCACAGCCTCCTCCGCCCCCCTTTAATCAGTTAAAAGGGCTCAATTGAGTGACCACAACACCTTCAGCTCTCTCCACAGGACCACAGGCTCCTACTGAGCCACAGGACTTTCCACAGTGCCACAAGCCCCTCTAGCTCTCTCCACAGGCAATCATGTTGCATGTTTTTTACTGCAAAGGACTTCATAGGCCAAAATCTTACTCCAGAGCCTTCCACAGGCCCCTCCAGCCGGCTCCACATGGCCTTTTCCTCAGGCCACAACTCCCTCCAGCTCTCTTTACATCGCCACATGCCCCTCTGCGGGGCCACAGACCCCTATACAGGGTCACTGGCCTTTCCACAGGGCCTCAACCCCTTCAGCTCTCTCCACAGGACCACAGGCTTTTCCACAGCCCACAACTCCTTCCAGCTCTCACCACAGGGCCACAGCCCCTTCCACAAGGCTAAAGGGCCTATCCATAGGGCCACAGACCTTTCCACAGGGCCACAACACGCTCCAGCTCTCTCCACAGGACAAGAAGCTCTCTTTACAGGGCCATAGCTCACCTCCACAGGGCCAAATGCACTTTCCACACGGCCACAACTCCCAACAGCCCTCTCCACAGAGTCACAGGGCCCGTCTGCAGGGCACAAGCCCCTCTTCAAGGCCAAAAGGCCTTTCTACATGGCCATAGTCATTCCCATAGGGCACGAGCACCTCCAGCTCTCTCCACAGGGCAACGGACCCCTGTACAGGGTCACAGTCCTTTCCACAGGGCCACAACAGCTTCAGCTCTCTCCACAGGCAATCATGTTGCATGTTGTTTACTGCAGAGGACTTCATAGGCCCAAACCTTACTCCAGAGCCTTCCACAGGCCCCTCCAGCCCGCTCCACATGGCCTTTTCCTCAGGCCACAACTCCCTCCAGCTCTCTTTACATCGCCACATGCCCCTCTGCGGGGCCACAGACCCCTATACAGGGTCACATGCCTTTCCACAGGGCCTCAACCCCTTCAGCTCTCTCCACAGGACCACTGCCTCCTTCTGCCGGGCTACAAGCCTTTCCACAGGGCCACAATCCCCTCCAACTCTTCTCCACAGGACAACAAGCTCTCTTTACAGGGCCATAGCTCCCCTCCACAGGGCCAAATGCACTTTCTGCACGGCCACAGCCCCCTTTAGCTCTCTCCACAGAGACACAAGGCCCGTCTGCAGGGCACAAGCCCCCTCTTCAAGGCCAAAAGGCCTTTCTACATGGCCATAGTCATTTCCATAGGGCACGAGCCCCTCCAGCTCTCTCCACAGGGCAACGGACCGCTATACAGGGTCACAGGCCTTTCCACAGGGCCACAACACCTTCAGCTCTTCCACATGACCACAGGCTCCAGCCCGGCCACAGGCCTTTCCACAGTGCTACAAGTCCCTCCAGCTCTCTCCACAGGCAATCATGTTTCATGTTGTTTACCGCAAAAGGACTTCATAGGCCCAAATCTTACTTCAGACCCTTCCACAGGCCCCTCCAGCCCGCTCCACATGGCCTTTTCCGCAGGCCACAACTCCCTCCAGCTCTCTTTACATCGCCACATGCCCCTCTGCGGGGCCACAGACCCCTATACAGGGTCACAGGCCTTTCCACAGGACCTCAACCCCTTCAGCTCTCTCCACAGGACCACAGACTTTTCCACAGCCCACAACTCCTTCCAGCTCTCACCAGAGGGCCACAGCCCCTTCCACAAGGCTAAAGGGCCTATCCATAGGGCCACAACACCCTCCAGCTCTCTCCACAGGACAAGAAGCTCTCTTTACAGGGCCATAGCTCACCTCCACAGGGCCAAATGCACTTTCCACACGGCCACAACTCCCAACAGCTCTCTCCACAGAGTCACAAGGCCCGTCTGCAGGGCACAAGCCCCCTCTTCAAGGCCAAAAGGCCTTTCTACATGGCCATAGTCATTTCCATAGGGCACGAGCCCCTCCAGCTCTCTCCACAGGGCAACGGACCCCTATACAGGGTCACAGGCCTTTCCCCAGGGCCACAATCCCCTCCAACTCTTCTCCACACGACAACAAGCTCTCTTTACCGGGCCATAGCTCCCCTCCACAGGGCCAAATGCACTTTCTGCATGGCCACAGCCCCCTTTAGCTCTCTCCACAGAGACACAAGGCCCGTCTGCAGGGCACAAGCTCCCTCTTCAAGGCCAAAAGGCCTTTCTACATGGCCATAGTCATTTCCATAGGGCACAAGCCCCTCCAGCTCTCTCCACAGGGCAACGGACCCCTATACAGGGTCACAGGCCTTTCCACAGGGCCACAACACTTTCAGCTCTCTCCACAGGACCACAGGCTCCTACTGGGCCACAGGCCTTTCCACAGTGCCACAAGCCCCTCCAGCTCTCTCCACAGGCAATCATGTTGCATGTTGTTTACTGCAAAGGACTTCATAGGCCCAAATCTTACTCCAGAGCCTTCCACAGGCCTTTCCAGCCCACTCCACATGGCCTTTTCCTCAGGCCACAACTCCCTCCCGCTCTCTTTACATCGCCACATGCACCCTCTGCGGGGCCACAGACCCCTATACAGGGTCACAGGCCTTTCCACAGGGCCTCAACCCCTTCAGCTCTCTCCACAGGACCACTGGCTCCTTCTGCCGGGCCACAAGCATTTCCACAGGGCCACAATCCCCTCCAACTCTCTACACAGGACAACTAGCTCTCTTTACAGGGCTATAGCTCCCCTCCACAGGGCCAAATGCACTTTCCACACGGCCAAAATCCCCTCCAGCTCTCTCCACAGAGTCACGGGGCTCGTCTGCAGGGCACAAGCCCCTTCATCAAGGCCAAGGGGCCTTTCTACAGGGCTACTGGCCTTTAAATAGGGCCACAACCCCCTCTGGTACTCTTAACAGGGCCACAGGCTCCTTCTACAGGTGTACAGGCATTTACACAGGGCCACAACCACCTTTACCTCTCTCCACAGGGCAACAGGGCCCTTTCACTATGCAATAAGCCTTTCCATAAGGCCACAACCCCCTCTCTCTCTCTCAAAAAGGACAGAGGCTCCCTTTACCAGGAAACAGCCCCCTCCACAAGGCCAAAGTCCTTTTTCAAAGGGCCACAGGTCCCTTCCACAGGGCCATAGGCATTTCCCCAAGGCAATAGCCCCCTCCAGCTCTCTCCACAGGACCACAGGCTCCTTCTACAAGGCTACAACCCATTTCAGCTCTTTCATCAGGGCCACAGCCCCCTCCACCCCTCTTTAATCAGTTAAAAGGACTCATTTGAGTGACCTATTGACCATTGGTCAGCTCGAGTAAAGGAACCTGATATAGTATACTGCACTGTTTAATATTCTTTTTTTTCTTTACACAGGTTGAATGCTGGCAAAGAAATGTCACCTATGCCATGCTCCTTTATACCAGTTTTCTTGATTGACATGTTATTTTTGGAGCCAAATGAGAAAATTGGGAAATAGAAAGCTCCCCCCTCCTTCCAATCAGTGGATCCGGTCAGGTGCTCAGTGGCGGTAGGCCACCGCCTGGAAGCCAAACATGAAAAAAGGAATGCTGGCACCGGTTTCCATATGATGAAGTTTACTTTATTCCATGAAGATCAATACATTAAAAAGAAGGCATCTTTACAGGCAATCCGCCATCATGTCATTTTTGGTTTAAGCCTAATTTCTTTCAATAAATAAAATGGAATAAATGTGTCACTTTTTTGCCTATACTAGTAGTTGTGGGGTATTATGACATCACAATAGAATTAATACTTACCCTTTCCGATGCCTTTTAGGGCTATCCGGTGCAGAACCAAGGCCAAATACCAACCGACAGGACCTTCATGTGACATCATGGAAGGTCCTGTCGCTCAGGACGTGGCTTTGGCTCTGCACCGGATAGACCGAAAAGGCGTCTGAAAGGGTAAGTATTAATTCTTTATTATTTTTAATACATCTGTATTTATTTAATTTTGATTTCGTACTGTATAGTAATACATTACAAAATGAAATGGGGGCTGGCAGACATGTCACAAAGGGGAGGAGGAACAGGATTCTTCTTCCACCTCTGTGACATCACTTCTCCTCCGGACCGGGTGGTGTGTGAACACAGCCTCAGGCTGCGTGCCCACGTAGCGATTTACAAGCGTATATGTTGCGTAATTTACGCAGCGGAAACGCTTGTGAAACACTTGATAATCTGCACCCCATGGTACTCAGTGGCATTCCGCAATGTTAATGCCCATGCTGTAGATTTTTACGCAGCGTTTCTGCTGCGCTTAAAAATCCTTTCCACAGGGCCACAACACATTCAGCTCTCTCCACAGGACCACAGGCTCCTACCCGGCCACAGGCCTTTCCACAGTGCTACGAGTCCCTCCAGCTCTCTCCACAGGCAATCATGTTGCATGTTGTTTACCGCAAAAGGACTTCATAGGCCCAAATCTTACTTTAGACCCTTCCACAGGCCCCTCCAGCCCGCTCCACATGGCCTTTTCCGCAGGCCACAACTCCCTCCAGCTCTCTTTACATCGCCACATGCCCCTCTGCGGGGCCACAGACCCCTATACAGGGTCACAGGCCATTCCACAGGGCCACAATCCCCTCCAACTCTTCTCCACAGGACAACAAGCTCTCTTTACCGGGCCATAGCTCCCCTCCACAGGGCCAAATGCACTTTCTGCACGGCCACAGCCCCCTTTAGCTCTCTCCACAGAGACACAAGGCCCGTCTGCAGGGCACAAGCCCCCTCTTCAAGGCCAAAAGGCCTTTCTACATGGCCATAGTCATTTCCATAGGGCACGAGCCCCTCCAGCTCTCTCCACAGGGCAACGGACCGCTATACAGGGTCACAGGCCTTTCCACAGGGCCACAACACCTTCAGCTCTTCCACAGGACCACAGGCTCCAGCCCGGCCACAGGCCTTTCCACAGTGCTACAAGTCCCTCCAGCTCTCTCCACAGGCAATCATGTTTCATGTTGTTTACCGCAAAAGGACTTCATAGGCCCAAATCTTACTTCAGACCCTTCCACAGGCCCCTCCAGCCCGCTCCACATGGCCTTTTCCGCAGGCCACAACTCCCTCCAGCTCTCTTTACATCGCCACATGCCCCTCTGCGGGGCCACAGACCCCTATACAGGGTCACAGGCCTTTCCACAGGAACTCAACCCCTTCAGCTCTCTCCACAGGACCACAGACTTTTCCACAGCCCACAACTCCTTCCAGCTCTCACCAGAGGGCCACAGCCCCTTCCACAAGGCTAAAGGGCCTATCCATAGGGCCACAGACATTTCCACAGGGCCACAACACCCTCCAGCTCTCTCCACAGGACAAGAAGCTCTCTTTACAGGGCCATAGCTCACCTCCACAGGGCCAAATGCACTTTCCACACGGCCACAACTCCCAACAGCTCTCTCCACAGAGTCACAAGGCCCGTCTGCAGGGCACAAGCCCCCTCTTCAAGGCCAAAAGGCCTTTCTACATGGCCATAGTCATTTCCATAGGGCACGAGCCCCTCCAGCTCTCTCCACAGGGCAACGGACCCCTATACAGGGTCACAGGCCTTTCCCCAGGGCCACAATCCCCTCCAACTCTTCTCCACACGACAACAAGCTCTATTTACCGGGCCATAGCTCCCCTCCACAGGGCCAAATGCACTTTCTGCATGGCCACAGCCCCCTTTAGCTCTCTCCACAGAGACACAAGGCCCGTCTGCAGGGCACAAGCCCCCTCTTCAAGGCCAAAAGGCCTTTCTACATGGCCATAGTCATTTCCATAGGGCACAAGCCCCTCCAGCTCTCTCCACAGGGCAACGGACCCCTATACAGGGTCACAGGCCTTTCCACAGGGCCACAACACTTTCAGCTCTCTCCACAGGACCACAGGCTCCTACTGGGCCACAGGCCTTTCCACGGTGCCACAAGCCCCTCCAGCTCTCTCCACAGGCAATCATGTTGCATGTTGTTTACTGCAAAGGACTTCATAGGCCCAAATCTTACTCCAGAGCCTTCCACACGCCTTTCCAGCCCACTCCACATGGCATTTTCCTCAGGCCACAACTCCCTCCAGCTCTCTTTACATCGCCACATGCACCCTCTGCGGGACCACAGACCCCTATACAGGGTCACAGGCCTTTCCACAGGGCCTCAACCCCTTCAGCTCTCTCCACAGGACCACTGGCTCCTTCTGCCGGGCCACAAGCATTTCCACAGGGCCACAATCCCCTCCAACTCTTCTCCACAGGACAACAAGCTCTCTTTACAGAGCCATAACTCCCCTCCACAGGGCCAAATGCACTTTCTGCACGGCCACAGCCCCCTTTAGCTCTCTCCACAGAGACACAGGGCCCGTCTGCAGGACACAAGCCCCCTCTTCAAGGCCAAAGGGCCTTTCTACATGGCCATAGTCATTTCCATAGGGCACAAGCCCCTCCAGCTCTCTCCACAGGGCAACGGACCCCTATACAGGGTCACAGGCCTTTCCACAGGGCCACAACACCTTCAGCTCTCTCCACAGGACCACAGGCTACTACCGGGCCACAGGTCTTTCCACAGTGCCACAAGCACCATCCAGCTCTCTCCACAGGCAATCATGTTGCACTTTTGCAACAAGAGTCAATTTTTGTTGCAGTTCGGCAACATTGGAGTCAACCCTGTTGCAAATCGGACACGAAGCTTGAAAATTTAGATGTTTACTGCAAAGGTCTTCATAGGCCTTCATCTTACTCCAGAGCCTTCCACAGGCCTCTCCAGCACACTCCACATGGCCTTTTCCACAGGCCACAGCTCCATCCAGCTCTCTTTACATCGCCACATGCCCCTCTGCGGGGCAACAGACCCCTATACAGGGTCACAGGCCTCTCCACAGGGCCTCAACCCCTTCAGCTCTCTCCACAGGACCACTGGCTCCTTCTGCCGGGCCACAAGCCTTTCCACAGGGCCACAATCCCCTCCAATTCCACAGGACAACAGGCTCTCTTTACAGGGCCATAGCTCCCCTCCACAGGGCCAAATGCACTTTCCACATGGCCACAACCCCCTCCAGCTCTCTACACAGAGTCATGGGGCCCGTCTGCAGGGCACAAGACCCTTCATCAAGGCCAAGGGGCCTTTCTACAGGGCCACTGGCCTTTAAATAGTGCCACAACCTCCTCTGGCTCTCTCAAGAGGGCCACAGGCTCCTTCTACAGGGCAAGGGCCCCCTCCACAAGGCCAAAGGCCCTTTGCAAAGGGCCATAGGTCCATTCCACAGGGCCATAGTCATTTCCATAGGGCCATAACCCCCCTCAAGCTCTCTCCACAGAACCGCAGGCTCCTTCTACAGGTTTACAGGCATATACACAGGGACACATCCGCCTTCACCTCTCTCCACAAGGCGACAGGGCCCTTTCACTGTGTCATAGGCCTTTCCATAAGGCCACAACCCCCTCTGTCTCTCTCAAAAAGGACAGAGGCTCCCTTTACAAGGCAACAGCCCCCTCCACAAGGCCAAAGGCCTTTTTCAAAGGGCCACAGGTCCCTTTCGCAGGGCCATAGGCATTTCCCCAAGGCAATAACCCCCTCCAGCTCTCTCCACAGGACCACAGGCTCCTTCTACAAGACTACAACCCCTTTGAGCTCTTTCATCAGGGCCACAGCCTCCTCCGCCCCCCTTTAATCAGTTAAAAGGGCTCAATTGAGTGACCACAACACCTTCAGCTCTCTCCACAGGACCACAGGCTCCTACTGAGCCACAGGACTTTCCACAGTGCCACAAGCCCCTCTAGCTCTCTCCACAGGCAATCATGTTGCATGTTTTTTACTGCAAAGGACTTCATAGGCCAAAATCTTACTCCAGAGCCTTCCACAGGCCCCTCCAGCCGGCTCCACATGGCCTGTTCCTCAGGCCACAACTCCCTCCAGCTCTCTTTACATCGCCACATGCCCCTCTGCGGGGCCACAGACCCCTATACAGGGTCACTGGCCTTTCCACAGGGCCTCAACCCCTTCAGCTGTCTCCACAGGACCACAGGCTTTTCCACAGCCCACAACTCCTTCCAGCTCTCACCACAGGGCCACAGCCCTTTCCACAAGGCTAAAGGGCCTATCCATAGGGCCACATACCTTTCCACAGGGCCACAACACCCTCCAGCTCTCTCCACAGGACAAGAAGCTCTCTTTACAGGGCCATAGCTCACCTCCACAGGGCCAAATGCACTTTCCACACGGCTACAACTCCCAACAGCTCTCTCCACAGAGTCACAGGGCCCGTCTGCAGGGCACAAGCGCCCTCTTCAAGGCCAAAAGGCCTTTCTACATGGCTATAGTCATTTCCATACGGCACGAGCCCCTCCAGCTCTCTCCACAGGGCAACGGACCCCTATACAGGGTCACAGGCCTTTCCACAGGGCCACAACACCTTCAGCTCTCTCCACAGGACCACAGGCTCCTACTGGGCCACAGGCCTTTCCACAGTGCCACAAGCCCCTCCAGCTCTCTCCACAGGCAATCATGTTGCATGTTGTTTACTGCAAAGGACTTCATAGGCTCAAATCTTACTCCAGAGCCTTCCACAGGCCTCTCCAGCCCGCTCCACATGGCCTTTTCCTCAGGCCACAACTCCCTCCAGCTCTCTTTACATCGCCACATGCCCCTCTGCGGGGCCACAGACCCCTATACAGGGTCACAGGCCTTTCCACAGGGCCTCAACCCCTTCAGCTGTCTCCACAGGACCACAGGCTTTTCCACAGCCCACAACTCCTTCCAGCTCTCACCACAGGGCCACAGCCCTTTCCACAAGGCTAAAGGGCCTATCCATAGGGCCACAGACCTTTCCACAGGGCCACAACACCCTCCAGCTCTCTCCACAGGACAAGAAGCTCTCTTTACAGGGCCATAGCTCACCTCCACAGGGCCAAATGCACTTTCCACACGGCTACAACTCCCAACAGCTCTCTCCACAGAGTCACAGGGCCCGTCTGCAGGGCACAAGCGCCCTCTTCAAGGCCAAAAGGCCTTTCTACATGGCTATAGTCATTTCCATACGGCACGAGCCCCTCCAGCTCTCTCCACAGGGCAACGGACCCCTATACAGGGTCACAGGCCTTTCCACAGGGCCACAACACCTTCAGCTCTCTCCACAGGACCACAGGCTCCTACTGGGCCACAGGCCTTTCCACAGTGCCACAAGCCCCTCCAGCTCTCTCCACAGGCAATCATGTTGCATGTTGTTTACTGCAAAGGACTTCATAGGCTCAAATCTTACTCCAGAGCCTTCCACAGGCCTCTCCAGCCCGCTCCACATGGCCTGTTCCTCAGGCCACAACTCCCTCCAGCTCTCTTTACATCGCCACATGCCCCTCTGCGGGGCCACAGACCCCTATACAGGGTCACAGGCCTTTCCACAGGGCCTCAACCCCTTCAGCTGTCTCCACAGGACCACAGGCTTTTCCACAGCCCACAACTCCTTCCAGCTCTCACCACAGGGCCACAGCCCTTTCCACAAGGCTAAAGGGCCTATCCATAGGGCCACATACCTTTCCACAGGGCCACAACACCCTCCAGCTCTCTCCACAGGACAAGAAGCTCTCTTTACAGGGCCATAGCTCACCTCCACAGGGCCAAATGCACTTTCCACACGGCTACAACTCCCAACAGCTCTCTCCACAGAGTCACAGGGCCCGTCTGCAGGGCACAAGCGCCCTCTTCAAGGCCAAAAGGCCTTTCTACATGGCTATAGTCATTTCCATACGGCACGAGCCCCTCCAGCTCTCTCCACAGGGCAACGGACCCCTATACAGGATCACAGGCCTTTCCACAGGGCCACAACACCTTCAGCTCTCTCCACAGGACCACAGGCTCCTACTGGGCCACAGGCCTTTCCACAGTGCCACAAGCCCCTCCAGCTCTCTCCACAGGCAATCATGTTGCATGTTGTTTACTGCAAAGGACTTCATAGGCTCAAATCTTACTCCAGAGCCTTCCACAGGCCTCTCCAGCCCGCTCCACATGGCCTTTTCCTCAGGCCACAACTCCCTCCAGCTCTCTTTACATCGCCACATGCCCCTCTGCGGGGCCACAGACCCCTATACAGGGTCACAGGCCTTTCCACAGGGCCTCAACCCCTTCAGCTGTCTCCACAGGACCACAGGCTTTTCCACAGCCCACAACTCCTTCCAGCTCTCACCACAGGGCCACAGCCCTTTCCACAAGGCTAAAGGGCCTATCCATAGGGCCACATACCTTTCCACAGGGCCACAACACCCTCCAGCTCTCTCCACAGGACAAGAAGCTCTCTTTACAGGGCCATAGCTCACCTCCACAGGGCCAAATGCACTTTCCACACGGCCACAACTCCCAACAGCTCTCTCCACAGAGTCACAGGGCCCGTCTGCAGGGCACAAGCCCCCTCTTCAAGGCCAAAAGGCCTTTCTACATGGCCATAGTCATTTCCATAGGGCACGAGCCCCTCCAGCTCTCTCCACAGGGCAACAGACCCCTATACAGGATCACAGGCCTTTCCACAGGGCCACAACACCTTCAGCTCTCTCCACAGGACCACAGGCTCCTACTGGGCCACAGGCCTTTCTACAGTGCCACAAGCCCCTCCAGCTCTCTCCACAGGCAATCATGTTGCATGTTGTTTACTGCAAAGGACTTCATAGGCTCAAATCTTACTCCAGAGCCTTCCACAGGCCTCTCCAGCCCGCTCCACATGGCCTTTTCCTCAGGCCACAACTCCCTCCAGCTCTCTTTACATCGCCACATGCCCCTCTGCGGGGCCACAGACCCCTATACAGGGTCACAGGCCTTTCCACAGGGCCTCAACCCCTTCAGCTGTCTCCACAGGACCACAGGCTTTTCCACAGCCCACAACTCCTTCCAGCTCTCACCACAGGGCCACAGCCCTTTCCACAAGGCTAAAGGGCCTATCCATAGGGCCACAGACCTTTCCACAGGGCCACAACACCCTCCAGCTCTCTCCACAGGACAAGAAGCTCTCTTTACAGGGCCATAGCTCACCTCCACAGGGCCAAATGCACTTTCCACACGGCTACAACTCCCAACAGCTCTCTCCACAGAGTCACAGGGCCCGTCTGCAGGGCACAAGCGCCCTCTTCAAGGCCAAAAGGCCTTTCTACATGGCTATAGTCATTTCCATACGGCACGAGCCCCTCCAGCTCTCTCCACAGGGCAACGGACCCCTATACAGGGTCACAGGCCTTTCCACAGGGCCACAACACCTTCAGCTCTCTCCACAGGACCACAGGCTCCTACTGGGCCACAGGCCTTTCCACAGTGCCACAAGCCCCTCCAGCTCTCTCCACAGGCAATCATGTTGCATGTTGTTTACTGCAAAGGACTTCATAGGCTCAAATCTTACTCCAGAGCCTTCCACAGGCCTCTCCAGCCCGCTCCACATGGCCTTTTCCTCAGGCCACAACTCCCTCCAGCTCTCTTTACATCGCCACATGCCCCTCTGCGGGGCCACAGACCCCTATACAGGGTCACAGGCCTTTCCACAGGGCCTCAACCCCTTCAGCTGTCTCCACAGGACCACAGGCTTTTCCACAGCCCACAACTCCTTCCAGCTCTCACCACAGGGCCACAGCCCTTTCCACAAGGCTAAAGGGCCTATCCATAGGGCCACATACCTTTCCACAGGGCCACAACACCCTCCAGCTCTCTCCACAGGACAAGAAGCTCTCTTTACAGGGCCATACCTCACCTCCACAGGGCCAAATGCACTTTCCACACGGCCACAACTCCCAACAGCTCTCTCCACAGAGTCACAGGGCCCGTCTGCAGGGCACAAGCCCCCTCTTCAAGGCCAAAAGGCCTTTCTACATGGCCATAGTCATTTCCATAGGGCACGAGCCCCTCCAGCTCTCTCCACAGGGCAACAGACCCCTATACAGGATCACAGGCCTTTCCACAGGGCCACAACACCTTCAGCTCTCTCCACAGGACCACAGGCTCCTACTGGGCCACAGGCCTTTCCACAGTGCCACAAGCCCCTCCAGCTCTCTCCACAGGCAATCATGTTGCATGTTGTTTACTGCAAAGGACTTCATAGGCTCAAATCTTACTCCAGAGCCTTCCACAGGCCTCTCCAGCCCGCTCTACATGGCCTTTTCCTCAGGCCACAACTCCCTCCAGCTCTCTTTACATCGCCACATGCCCCTCTGCGGGGCCACAGACCCCTATACAGGGTCACAGGCCTTTCCACAGGGCCTCAACCCCTTCAGCTGTCTCCACAGGACCACAGGCTTTTCCACAGCCCACAACTCCTTCCAGCTCTCACCACAGGGCCACAGCCCTTTCCACAAGGCTAAAGGGCCTATCCATAGGGCCACAGACCTTTCCACAGGGCCACAACACCCTCCAGCTCTCTCCACAGGACAAGAAGCTCTCTTTACAGGGCCATAGCTCACCTCCACAGGGCCAAATGCACTTTCCACACGGCTACAACTCCCAACAGCTCTCTCCACAGAGTCACAGGGCCCGTCTGCAGGGCACAAGCGCCCTCTTCAAGGCCAAAAGGCCTTTCTACATGGCTATAGTCATTTCCATACGGCACGAGCCCCTCCAGCTCTCTCCACAGGGCAACGGACCCCTATACAGGGTCACAGGCCTTTCCACAGGGCCACAACACCTTCAGCTCTCTCCACAGGACCACAGGCTCCTACTGGGCCACAGGCCTTTCCACAGTGCCACAAGCCCCTCCAGCTCTCTCCACAGGCAATCATGTTGCATGTTGTTTACTGCAAAGGACTTCATAGGCTCAAATCTTACTCCACAGCCCACAACTCCTTCCAGCTCTCACCACAGGGCCACAGCCCTTTCCACAAGGCTAAAGGGCCTATCCATAGGGCCACATACCTTTCCACAGGGCCACAACACCCTCCAGCTCTCTCCACAGGACAAGAAGCTCTCTTTACAGGGCCATAGCTCACCTCCACAGGGCCAAATGCACTTTCCACACGGCCACAACTCCCAACAGCTCTCTCCACAGAGTCACAGGGCCCGTCTGCAGGGCACAAGCCCCCTCTTCAAGGCCAAAAGGCCTTTCTACATGGCCATAGTCATTTCCATAGGGCACGAGCCCCTCCAGCTCTCTCCACAGGGCAACAGACCCCTATACAGGATCACAGGCCTTTCCACAGGGCCACAACACCTTCAGCTCTCTCCACAGGACCACAGGCTCCTACTGGGCCACAGGCCTTTCTACAGTGCCACAAGCCCCTCCAGCTCTCTCCACAGGCAATCATGTTGCATGTTGTTTACTGCAAAGGACTTCATAGGCTCAAATCTTACTCCAGAGCCTTCCACAGGCCTCTCCAGCCCGCTCCACATGGCCTTTTCCTCAGGCCACAACTCCCTCCAGCTCTCTTTACATCGCCACATGCCCCTCTGCGGGGCCACAGACCCCTATACAGGGTCACAGGCCTTTCCACAGGGCCTCAACCCCTTCAGCTGTCTCCACAGGACCACAGGCTCCTACTGGGCCACAGGCCTTTCCACAGTGCCACAAGCCCCTCCAACTCTTCTCCACAGGACAACAAGCTCTCTTTACCGGGCCATAGCTCCCATCACCAGGGCGAAATGCACTTTCTGCACCGCCACTGCCCCCTTTAGCTCTCTCCACAGAGACACAAGGCCCGTCTGCAAGGCACAAGCCCCCTCTTCAAGGCCAGAAGGCCTGTCTACATGGCCATAGTCATTTCCATAGGGCACGAGCCCCTACAGCTCTCTCCACAGGGCAACGGACCCCTATACAGGGTCACAGGCCTTTCCACAGGGCCTCAACCCCATCAGCTCTCTCCACAGGACCACTGGCTCCTTCTGCCGGGCCACAAGCATTTCCACAGGGCCACAATCCCCTCAAACTCTTTTCCACATGACAACAAGCTAACTTTACAAGGACATAGCTCCCTTCCTCATAGCCAGCCATCATGGTGTTTGTGTTATTAAAGAAAAAAAAAATTTGAGGGCTGGCTAGAGGCAGCCGTGGACACACTATAGCCAGCCCTCATGGTGTTTGTGTTATTAAAGAAAAAAAAATTTGGGGGTTGGCTAGAGGCAGCCGTGGACACACGATAGCCAGCCCTCATGGTGTTTGTGTTATTAAAGAAAAAAAAAATTGGGGGGCTGGCTAGAGGCAGCCGTGAACACACGATATCCAGCCCTCATGGTGTTTGTGTTATTAAAGAAAAAAAAAATTGGGGGGCTGGCTAGAGGCAGCCGTGGACACACGATAGCCAGCCCTCATGGTGTTTGTGTTATTAAAGAAAAAAAAAATTGGGGGGCTGGCTAGAGGCAGCCGTGAACACACGATAGCCAGTCCTCATGGTGTTTGTGTTATTAAAGAAAAAAAAATTGGGGGGCTGGCTAGAGGCAGCCGTGGACACATGATAGCCAGCCCTCATGGTGTTTGTGTTATTAAAGAAAAAAAAAATTGGGGGGCTGGCTAGAGGCAGCCGTGGACACACGATAGCCAGGCCTCATGGTGCTTGTGTTATTAAAGAAAAAAAAAATTGGGGGGCTGGCTAGAGGTAGCCATGGATACACGATAGCCAGCCCTCATGGTGTTTGTGTTATTAAAGAAAAAAAAAAATTGGGGGGCTGGCTAGAGGCAGCCGTGAACACACGATAGCCAGCCCTCATGGTGTTTGTGTTATTAAAGAAAAAAAAAAAATTGGGGGGCTGGCTAGAGGCAGCCGTGAACACACGATAGCCAGCCCTCATGGTGTTTGTGACGCGCCCCCTGGGCCATATTCTTTAGTGGGAATATCCGGAGCCGGATCAGATGGGGGTTGTAGTCTTCCGAGTGGCTGTGACCCGGTCCGTGCCCAGGGTGTCAAACTCAGTTGTATGTGGCAGTCCTACAGATGTTATAAGTTCTTTATTGTCGACTACGCCACCCGTTGTATTGCGGTCACTATGGCCGCCGCTGCAGCAGGGTCCGCTGAGGCTGATGGTGTAGGTGCAGCTTTTGGTGGTATAACCCCCAACGGGTGGGGTATAGCCTCAGGGGGTCAGGTGCAGAGGATGGGGGTTGTGGTGGTGCAGCATAGATGTTAAAGGAAGACAGAGTCGGGTTGTGCAGTTTAGGGTATTTACTCACTGCTGATGTTCCGGTCACTCCAGCTTCAAGTGACCTCCCGAGCCGTGCTGCGTCCACCAGGTCCTGGATCCAGCCAACCCCCAAGCGAGTCCGGAGCGTGACCCTGAGCTCTCCTTCTGTCCTTTCTCTGGCCGTCCCCACTATTGATCCACCCAGGTCCAGCTCCCTCGGGCCTTCTGTTGGGTGACCCTTGGCCTTGGGTTCCCTGACCCTCCACGTGGTATGCCTTCGTGGTGGATGTGGTGGGTGGCCGTGGCAGACGCTGCCCACGGCCTCCGGTCTCTGGCTGGGGTGTGTTTTTGCCCCCACCAGCTTGGGTTCCGGTACCCTGATGCCGACTCTTCACCCGGGGATTTAATTTGGGGTCTTAGAGTCCTTTCTTCTGTTTCCCCCTCTGGGTCTCTCTCTCTCCTCTCTCACTCTGGGTCTCTCTTCTCCTCCGCTCGCTGACTTTCTCTCTGCAACTGACCCTGTTCTTAGTTGGTGCCCACCTTATATACACCCTCTATGTGTGAGCTCAGGTGACCAGCACCCAATGAGCTCCTATCTTTACCCAGGCTGCTCCCCCTATCTGCCCCTACACTACTTGGGATGTACCACCCCCCTCCCACTCCAGCCAGGAACAGACTCGGTCGTACCTGCACATTTCTAAGTGGGAGTACCGTCGGCCTGTTCCTCGGAAATGGGATGTGTGTAGTGCATGCAGCCTACCGAGCCCAGTTCCACACTCCATCCTTACCCGGGAGTGGAATATCACACCTCTGGGTTGAGGTGCAATACCCCTGTAGCAGCCGAATCCTCAGGGTGCTACATTCCCCCCTGGTAAATCACAGCACGTCCTCGGGCTGTAAGACATAACACCAAAAACATACAAATTTTTTTTTTTTTAAACATATAAAACATATACATAATAAAACATCATATAAAACTTTTCAGATAAAACATTCTCGTCGCCTCTGGCTCCTCCTCCGGTCACTGTGCAACTGTTGACCGGGCAAAGTGCGACAGTCTTTCTAGAAAAATGGTTTTCCTATAAAACCGGTAGGGGGCGCTTTAGGACGCGCAACTATATACAAGAATATGGCCGCTCTCAGTCCTCGGCCAGTTAAGGAGGGAAAGGGAATGGCTGCTCACAGTCCTCAGCCTGTGGGATTAAGGGTAAACGGGTAAACAGTTCACTCAGCTGGTCCCAACGGGGACTATATTTGCAGTAACAGTTTCTTTATACCCCGATCGGGTAACTATTTACAGCACCTACTCCGCTGTACTCAACAACGTCTTCCTCCTGCTCCTTCTTTGGGGATCTCAGCTTCAGACCCGTCCGGATCCTCTTGCTCCTCCTCCTCACATCGCAGCTCCTCCTCTGTCAGGCGATGCACATGGAGGGCGTAAGGTCCTTTGGCACACTTGTGCCGGGTAAAGGTGACCTCATCCCCGATATAAAGGTCACGACCTCTGTGCCCCTCCGGCAGATGGGACTCCACATCTCTGCGCGTGACAAAGACGTCGCCGGGGGTGTTGTGGTCTCTGATGAAGCCCCACCCATGCTGCATGTTGAACTTAATTACAGTCCCGGTGGTGCGGGGACTGTGCGCTGCACGGGGGTCCCTCCTGGTTCGGCTCTTCTGCTCGGCGCTCCTTATTTGGGCCTGTTGTTCCCGGACCCGCCTCTCTCTCCGCTCCCTCGCAAACTCCTCGAGCTGCTGTCGGCAGCACTCAGCACGCTCCGCTGCAGCTGCCCTGGTTTCTTGAGTGAACCCCATTAGGTCTTCTCCGGTGGGGTCCCACTCAAATTGGGTCTCTTCAAGCGGGGGCGAGATCCTTATCACGGGCTTCGGAGCCGGAATCAGGGGTGCACACATGGCCCCAACTCTCCTCTGGTGCTCCAGTTCATAATATCTCTGGGGCCAGATGAAAGGCTGTCCGTCCGGCCACGTGTGCTGGGCAAACAAGTCCTCTCCCAGACGCGACACCCTTGGTTTTACGGGTGCGGGCGCGGTGGTGGTGGCGCCCGGGTTGCCCAGGCCTTGCGGCCAGGCCTGGGGCACCTGGAAGGTGAAGGGCACCGTCAGGACGGCGGCGCCCTGGGCTACCTGGCCTTGCGGCCAGGCCGGAGGCTCCGCGGAGGTCGGGGGCGCTGTTGGTGATGCGACGCCCGGGAATTCTAGGCCCTGCGACCAGGCTGGTGTTACTTCCTGTTTTGCCACGCTCGGGGTCGGTGCGCATGGCGTCACAGGGGTCGCGGCGGCGGCTTCCGGTTGGGGCCTAGTCTGCGTCGGTGACATGGCGTTTTCGGGCACAGCAGGGGGACTTTCGGGCTCTGCGACGGGGAGCTGGGGCAGGTAAGCGGTGTCCTGGTTTGGGGTATAGACGTCCCCTTTACCTGCCTCCATGCGTTCGGCTCCCTTCTCGGCGCCGTCTCCGGCCTTGGGTCCTCCCGCGCCATCCTCAGAGGCGGTCTGTCTCCTCATCTTGGCTGGCGTGCTCCGGGTCTTGGTTTGCTGGGCCATCTCTCGGCTCCACTCCGCCAATGTCTCTCGCTGTACCCGGGCCATCCTCCGTGCGAGGCCCTCCAGGGCAGTCTGTGCACACTCCCGGTCTCGGGGGAGCTGTGCGAGGACCTCCACTAGGCCTAGTGGGGTCGTGGTTTCCAGCAGGCTCCTGACCAACGGGTCGGTGCTGCTCTGCTCTTCTTCCAGCAGGCTCCTGGCCAGCGGGCCGGTGCTGCTCTGCTCTCTGGCCATCTCCGGGTGAGCTTCTCTGCTACTCCTCTCCAGGCTTCTTGCCTCCGGGTGCGCTCGCTCCAGACTGCTCCAGGCGGCACCCATCTTTGTTCTCTCCTTTCGTCTCCTCCCCCTTCGAGGGCGGTCCCGGGGCCACTTGGTGACTGTCAGCTCCAGGGGCTGTTCTTTCACGCTGACAGACACCTCTAGCATCACAGTCTCTGTTGGTGGGGGCGGTTTCCACTTTTGGCGCCATTTTCGGTCCTGGCCCACGATGGGAGGTGGCCTCTCGCCACCCTCTGGCACGCCCATAATGGCGTCCGCTCTTCCAAGGCGGGAAACCTTTGGAAATGGCGGGAATCGCTTCCCAGTGGCGGGAAACTCTGCAGATGGCGGGAAAACGCTGTTAATGGCGGACAACCGGCGGGAATCGACTGGTGATGGGGTCCGATGACGGGGACCCTCCGGAACCGGCAGGAGACTTCTTTTTGAGGTAAACTCGCACTTTTCTTCAGGCACGCAGTACCCGGGTGTTGTGGGCACGTAATCCTGCCGACTACGCCAAAGTTGACGCGCCCCCTGGGCCATATTCTTTAGTGGGAATATCCGGAGCCGGATCAGATGGGGGTTGTAGTCTTCCGAGTGGCTGTGACCCGGTCCGTGCCCAGGGTGTCAAACTCAGTTGTATGTGGCAGTCCTACAGATGTTATAAGTTCTTTATTGTCGACTACGCCACCCGTTGTATTGCGGTCACTATGGCCGCCGCTGCAGCAGGGTCCGCTGAGGCTGATGGTGTAGGTGCAGCTTTTGGTGGTATGTAGCACCCTGAGGATTCGGCTGCTACAGGGGTATTGCACCTCAACCCAGAGGTGTGATATTCCACTCCCGGGTAAGGAAGGAGTGTGGAACTGAGCTCAGATAGACTGCATGCACTACATATGACGCGCCCCTGGGCCTGTGTCGCGCTGCGTTGCGCACGCGGGAGCTTACCCGGAGCCGGATCTGTTTAGGGTTGTAGTCTCGTGGCGGTGACCCGGTCCGTGCCCAGGGAGTCAAACTGGACGGCAGTCTGTTAGCGGTAGAAAATGGTTGATGACTACGCCACCCGTTGAATGCAGCCAGGGGGCTGCTGCTGCAGGGCAGACCGCTGAGGCCGGTGGAAGGATGGTGCAGCGTGATAGTAAAACCCCCAACGGGAGGGGTATGGCCTCAGGGCAGCCGACGTGGATGATGGGGGTAGCAGGAACCACTCAGAGACGGTATGGTAGCGTTCAGGGTCTTTACTGGTAACAACGATAGACCCTCCCGGAGTACTTACTAGCGAACGGGGCCTGGTCAGTCCTTGAGCAGATGGGATCTCCCCTGGCCAGGCGTAGTTGTAGGCCTCCCAAGCTGACTGTACTCTTCTGGCTACCTTGCTAGAAGCTGATGTAAGTAGCCCACGTCCCTGAGTGTACCGTGTGGTGCTCACCCGTATGGCCGGTGACTCGGGGCCTTCTAATGGCTTCCGCTCCACGATGGCGGTGCTGGTCCCACGCGTGTGACCGGGCCTTCGGGCTTCTGGGCCAGGGGACCTGAAATCCCCTGCCTGACGGATTCTGCTGCTGGGTAGAAGTTAGTCCCCACAGCCTCGGACTCCGGGTCCGGTAAAGAATCTTCTTAGTCAGGGCGAGCTCTTTAGCTGCCAGCCCCTGACTCCTTGTGACTCTGCTGCTTCCTATGCTGCTCTTGTCTCTACTCTTCCTGGACTCCCTAACTCTGCCTCAGCCCCGGGTTTATACAGGGGAAGTTCTTCCCCTCCCAAGGCTGGGCAGGAGGTGTGGCATGCACAGGATCCCTGACCAAAGGACCTCCCACCTGCTCTCAGACGTAATATCTCTATCACTGTGACAACCAGACCCCTGGGGTGTCACACATACATCCCATTCCAGAGGAGCAGGCCGACGGTACTCCCACTTAGAAATGTGCAGGTACAACCGAGCCTGTTCCTGGCTGGAGTGGGAGGGGGGTGGTACATCCCATGTAGTGTAGGGGCAGATAGGGGGAGCAGTCTGGGTAGTGATAGGAGCTCTTTGGGTGCTGGTCACCTGAGCTCACACATAGAGGGATATATAAGGAGGGCACCAACTTAGATCAGGGTCAGACGCTGAGAACAAGTCAGTTGGAGAGAGAGAAGGAAACAGCAGCCCTGGAGAGAGAGAGAGGAGAAAGAAAGAGAAAGACCCAGAGGGGGAAGACTGAAGGGACCCAAGAACCCAAATTAGAGCACCGGGTGAGGAGTCAGCAAGAGGGTACCGGAACCCAAGCTGGTGGGGGTAAAGACATTCCCCAGCCAGAGACCGGAGACCGTGGGCAGTGTCTGTCACGGTCACCCACCACATTCACCCCGAAGGCACACCACATGAAGGGTCAGGGAACCCAGGGCCAAGGGTGTCCCAAAAGAAGGCCCGAGGGAGCTGGACCTAGGTGAATCACTGGTGGGGACGGCTGAAGAAAGGACAGAGGGAGAGCTCAGGGCCACGCTCTGGACTTGTTTGGGGGTTGACCGGATCCAGGACCTGGTGGACGCAGCACGGCTCGGGTGGTCACTAGCAGCTGGAGTGACCAGTACAACATCAGCAGTAAGTAAACACCCTTAACTGCACAACCCGAGTCTGTCTTCATTGCCGGCTGCATCGCACCACCACAACCCCCATCCTCTGCGCCTGTCCCCTCTGAGGCTATACCCCTCCCGTTGGGGGTTATCCCATCAAGCTGCACATCCACCATCAGCCTCAGCGGACCCTGCTGCAGCGGCGGCCACAGTGACCGCATCACAACGGGTGGCGTAGTCGACACAAAAGAACTTTAATAACATCTGTAGGACTGCCACATAACACTGAGCTTGACGCCCTGGGCACGGGACCGGGTCACAGCCGCTCGGAGACTACAAACCCCCCCCATCTGATCCGGTGCCGGGTATTCCCCTCAAAAAGGAATATGTCCCAGGGGGCGCGTCAACTTTGGCGTAGTCGGCAGGATTACGTGCCCGCAACACCCGGGTACTGCGTGCCTGAAGAAAAGTGCAAGCTTACCTCAGAAAGAAGTCTCCCGCCGGTTCCGGAGGGTCCACGCCATCGGACTCCATCACCAGTCGTTTCCCGCCGATTGTCCGCCATTTCCAACTTGTTCCCGCCATCTGCAGAGTTTCCCGCCACTGGGCGACGCTTCCCGCCAAAACCGCAGATTTCCCGCCTTGGAAGAGCAGCGGACGCCATTATGGGCGTGCCAAAGGAGGGCAGGAGGCCACCTCCCATCGTGGGCCAGGACAGAAAATGGCGCCAAAAGTGGAAACCGCCCCCACCAACAGAGACTGTGATGCTGGAGGTGTCTGTCAGCGTGAAAGAACTCCCCCTGGAGCTGACAGTCACCGAGTTGCCCCGGGACCGCCCTCGAAGTGGGAGGAGACGAAAGAGAAGAACAAAGATGGGTGTCGCTTGGAGCAGTCTGGAGCGAGCGCACCCGGAGGCAAGAGGTCTAACAAGGAGTAGCGGAGAAGCTCACCCGGAGATGGAAAGAAAGCAGAACAGCACCGGCCCGCTGGCCAGGAGTCTGCTAGAGACCGAGGAAGGAGGCCAGAGCAGCACCGGCCCGCTGGCCAGGAGCCTGCCGGAAGCAGAGCAGAGCAGCACCGACCCGATGGTCAGGAGCCTGCTAGAGTCCACAACCCCGCTAGGTCTAGCGGAGATCCTAGCGCAGCTCCCCCGAGACCGGGAGTGTGCACAAACTGCCCTGGAGGGCCTCGCACGGAGGATGGCCCGGGTACAGCGCGAGATACTGGCGGAGTGGGGCCGGGAGATGACCCAGCAAGCAGAGACCAGTCAACGGAGCACGCTACCCTGGAAGAGGAAGCAGACCGCCTCTGAGGATGGCGCGGGAGGACCCAAGGCCGGAGACGGCGCCAAAAAGGGAGCCGAACGCATGGAGGCAGGTAAAGGGGACGCCTATACCCCAAGCCGTGACACCGCTCACCTGCCCCAGCTCCCCGTCGCAGAGCCCGAAAGTCCCCCTGCTGTGCCCGTAGCCGCCACGTCACCGCTATGGACTAGGCCCCGACCGGAAGCCGCCGCCGCGACCCCTGTGACGTCACGCGCCTCGACCCGGAGCGTGACAAAGCAGGAAATACCACCAGCCTGGTCGCAAGGCCTAGTACCCCCGGGCGCCGCATCACCAACAGCGCCCCCTACCTCCGCGGAGCCTCCGGCCTGGCCGCAAGGCCAGGTAGCCCAGGGCGCCGCCGTCCTAACGGTGCCCTTCACCTTCCAGGTGCCCCAGGCCTGGCCGCAAGGCCTGGGCAACCCGGGCGCCACCACCACCGCGCCCATAAGACCAAGAGTGCCGCATCTGGGAGGAGCCAGAGGACCCGGACGGGTCTGAAGCAACACCGTATCACTAAGAAAAAGCAGGAGGGAGCCGTCGTTGAGGACGGGAGTAGAGACTGTATATAGTTGCCTGTCGGGGCACAGTGAACCGTTGCTGCTAAAATAGTCCCCGTTGGGACCAGTGAACTGTTTTACCCGTTAACCCCTTCATCCTACAGGCTGAGGACTGTGAGCAGCCATTCCCTTCCCTCTACCTGGCCGAGGACTGAGAGCGGCCAACTTCCAACTTACCCTGTATATAGTTGCGCGTCCTAAAGCGCCCCCTACCGGTTTTATAAGAAAACCAGATTTTTCTAAGAGACTGTCGCACTTTTCCCGGACACACGTTGCACAGTGTCCGGAGGAGGAACCAGAGACAAGAGAAGTCTACGAGAAAGTTTTATCTGATAAGATATGTTATATATATAATGTCTTATATGTTTTATATGTTCATATAAAAATTTTGTATGTTTTGGTGTTTTATGTCTTACAGCCCGAGGACGTGCTGTGATTTACCAGGGGGGAATGTAGCACCCTGAGGATTCGGCTGCTACAGGGGTATTGCACCTCAACCCAGAGGTGTGATATTCCACTCCCGGGTAAGGAAGGAGTGTGGAACTGAGCTCAGATAGACTGCATGCACTACATACATCCCATTCCAGAGGAGCAGGCCGACGGTACTCCCACTTAGAAATGTGCAGGTACAACCGAGCCTGTTCCTGGCTGGAGTGGGAGGGGGGTGGTACATCCCATGTAGTGTAGGGGCAGATAGGGGGAGCAGTCTGGGTAGTGATAGGAGCTCTTTGGGTGCTGGTCACCTGAGCTCACACATAGAGGGATATATAAGGAGGGCACCAACTTAGATCAGGGTCAGACGCTGAGAACAAGTCAGTTGGAGAGAGAGAAGGAAACAGCAGCCCTGGAGAGAGAGAGAGGAGAAAGAAAGAGAAAGACCCAGAGGGGGAAGACTGAAGGGACCCAAGAACCCAAATTAGAGCACCGGGTGAGGAGTCAGCAAGAGGGTACCGGAACCCAAGCTGGTGGGGGTAAAGACATTCCCCAGCCAGAGACCGGAGACCGTGGGCAGTGTCTGTCACGGTCACCCACCACATTCACCCCGAAGGCACACCACATGAAGGGTCAGGGAACCCAGGGCCAAGGGTGTCCCAAAAGAAGGCCCGAGGGAGCTGGACCTAGGTGAATCACTGGTGGGGACGGCTGAAGAAAGGACAGAGGGAGAGCTCAGGGCCACGCTCTGGACTTGTTTGGGGGTTGACCGGATCCAGGACCTGGTGGACGCAGCACGGCTCGGGTGGTCACTAGCAGCTGGAGTGACCAGTACAACATCAGCAGTAAGTAAACACCCTTAACTGCACAACCCGAGTCTGTCTTCATTGCCGGCTGCATCGCACCACCACAACCCCCATCCTCTGCGCCTGTCCCCTCTGAGGCTATACCCCTCCCGTTGGGGGTTATCCCATCAAGCTGCACATCCACCATCAGCCTCAGCGGACCCTGCTGCAGCGGCGGCCACAGTGACCGCATCACAACGGGTGGCGTAGTCGACACAAAAGAACTTTAATAACATCTGTAGGACTGCCACATAACACTGAGCTTGACGCCCTGGGCACGGGACCGGGTCACAGCCGCTCGGAGACTACAAACCCCCCCCATCTGATCCGGTGCCGGGTATTCCCCTCAAAAAGGAATATGTCCCAGGGGGCGCGTCAGGTATAACCCCCAACGGGTGGGGTATAGCCTCAGGGGGTCAGGTGCAGAGGATGGGGGTTGTGGTGGTGCAGCATAGATGTTAAAGGAAGACAGAGTCGGGTTGTGCAGTTTAGGGTATTTACTCACTGCTGATGTTTCGGTCACTCCAGCTTCAAGTGACCTCCCGAGCCGTGCTGCGTCCACCAGGTCCTGGATCCAGCCAACCCCCAAGCGAGTCCGGAGCGTGACCCTGAGCTCTCCTTCTGTCCTTTCTCTGGCCGTCCCCACTATTGATCCACCCAGGTCCAGCTCCCTCGGGCCTTCTGTTGGGTGACCCTTGGCCTTGGGTTCCCTGACCCTCCACGTGGTATGCCTTCGTGGTGGATGTGGTGGGTGGCCGTGGCAGACGCTGCCCACGGCCTCCGGTCTCTGGCTGGGGTGTGTTTTTGCCCCCACCAGCTTGGGTTCCGGTACCCTGATGCCGACTCTTCACCCGGGGATTTAATTTGGGGTCTTAGAGTCCTTTCTTCTGTTTCCCCCTCTGGGTCTCTCTCTCTCCTCTCTCACTCTGGGTCTCTCTTCTCCTCCGCTCGCTGACTTTCTCTCTGCAACTGACCCTGTTCTTAGTTGGTGCCCACCTTATATACACCCTCTATGTGTGAGCTCAGGTGACCAGCACCCAATGAGCTCCTATCTTTACCCAGGCTGCTCCCCCTATCTGCCCCTACACTACTTGGGATGTACCACCCCCCTCCCACTCCAGCCAGGAACAGACTCGGTCGTACCTGCACATTTCTAAGTGGGAGTACCGTCGGCCTGTTCCTCGGAAATGGGATGTGTGTAGTGCATGCAGCCTACCGAGCCCAGTTCCACACTCCATCCTTACCCGGGAGTGGAATATCACACCTCTGGGTTGAGGTGCAATACCCCTGTAGCAGCCGAATCCTCAGGGTGCTACATTTGTGTTATTAAAGAAAAAAAAATTGGGGTGCTGGCTAAAGGCAGCCATGGACACATGATAGCCAGCCCTCATGGTGTTTGTGTTATTAAAGAAAAAAAAATTGGGGGGCTGGCTAGAGGCAGCCGTGAACACACGATAGCCAGCCCTCATGGTGTTTGTGTTATTAAAGAAAAACAAAAATTGGGGGGCTGGCTAGAGGCAGCCGTGGACAAACGATAGCCAGCCCTCATGGTGTTTGTGTTATTAAAGAAAAAAAAATTTGGGGGTTGGCTAGAGGCAGCCGTGGACACACGATAGCCAGCCCTCATGGTGTTTGTGTTATTAAAGAAAAAAAAAATTGGGGGGCTGGCTAGAGGCAGCCGTGAACACACGATAGCCAGCCCTCATGGTGTTTGTGTTATTAAAGAAAAAAAAAAAATTGGGGGGCTGGCTAGAGGCAGCCGTGGACACACGATAGCCAGCCCTCATGGTGTTTGTGTTATTAAAGAAAAAAAAAATTGGGGGGCTGGCTAGAGGCAGCCGTGAACACACGAAAGCCAGCCCTCATGGTGTTTGTGTTATTAAAGAAAAAAAAAATTGGGGGGCTGGCTAGAGGCAGCTGTGGACACACGATAGCCAGCCCTCATGGTGTTTGTGTTATTAAAGAAAAAAAAAATTAGGGGGCTGGCTAGAGGCAGCCGTGGACACACGATAGCCAGCCCTCATGGTGTTTGTGTTATTAAAGAAAAAAAAAATTGGGGGGCTGGCTAGAGGCAGCCGTGAACACACGATAGCCAGCCCTCATGGTGTTTGTGTTATTAAAGAAAAAAAAAATTGGGGGGCTGGCTAGAGGCAGCCGTGAACACACGATAGCCAGCCCTCATGGTGTTTGTGTTATTAAAGAAAAAAAATATTTGGGGGGCTGGCTAGAGGCAGCCGTGGACACACGATAGCCAGCCCTCATGGTGTTTGTGTTATTAAAGAAAAAAAAAATTGGGGGGCTGGCTAGAGGCAGCCGTGAACACACGATAGCCAGCCCTCATGGTGTTTGTGTTATTAAAGAAAAAAAAAAATTGGGGGGCTGTCTAGAGGCAGCCGTGGACACACGATAGCCAGCCCTCATGGTGCTTGTGTTATTAAAGAAAAAAAAAATTGGGGGGCTGGCTAGAGGTAGCCGTGGATACACGATAGCCAGCCCTCATGGTGTTTGTGTTATTAAAGAAAAAAAAAAATTGGGGGGCTGGCTAGAGGCATCCGTGAACACACGATAGCCAGCCCTCATGGTGTTTGTGTTATTAAAGAAAAAAAAATTGGGGGGCTGGCTAGAGGCAGCCATGAACACACGATAGCCAGCCCTCATGGTGTTTGTGTTATTAAAGAAAAAAAATATTTGGGGGGCTGGCTAGAGGCAGCCGTGGACACACGATAGCCAGCCCTCATGGTGTTTGTGTTATTAAAGAAAAAAAAAATTGGGGGGCTGGCTAGAGGCAGCCGTGAACACACGATAGCCAGCCCTCATGGTGTTTGTGTTATTAAAGAAAAAAAAAATTGGGGGGCTGGCTAGAGGCAGCCGTGGACACACGATAGCCAGCCCTCATGGAGCTTGTGTTATTAAAGAAAAAAAAAATTGGGGGGCTGGCTAGAGGTAGCCGTGGATACACGATAGCCAGCCCTCATGGTGTTTGTGTTATTAAAGAAAAAAAAAAATTGGGGGGCTGGCTAGAGGCAGCCGTGGACACACGATAGCCAGCCCTCATGGTGTTTGTGTTATTAAAGAAAAAAAAAATTGGGGGGCTGGCTAGAGGCAGCCGTGAACACACGATAGTCAGCCCTCATGGTGTTTGTGTTATTAAAGAAAAAAAAAATTGGGGGGCTGGCTAGAGGCAGCCGTGGACACACGATAGCCAGCCCTCATGGTGTTTGTGTTATTAAAGAAAAAAAAAAATGGGGGGCTGGCTAGAGGCAGCCGTGGACACACGATAGCCAGCCCTCATGGTGCTTGTGTTATTAAAGAAAAAAAAAATTGGGGGGCTGGCTAGAGGTAGCCGTGGATACACGATAGCCAGCCCTCATGGTGCTTGTGTTATTAAAGAAAAAAAAAATTGGGGGGCTGGCTAGAGGTAGCCGTGGATACACGATAGCCAGCCCTCATGGTGTTTGTGTTATTAAAGAAAAAAAAAAATTGGGGGGCTGGCTAGAGGCATCCGTGAACACACGATAGCCAGCCCTCATGGTGTTTGTGTTATTAAAGAAAAAAAAAATTGGGGGGCTGGCTAGAGGCAGCCGTGGACACACGATAGCCAGCCCTCATGGTGTTTGTGTTATTAAAGAAAAAAAAAATTGGGGGGCTGGCTAGAGGCAGCCGTGAACACACGATAGTCAGCCCTCATGGTGTTTGTGTTATTAAAGAAAAAAAAAATTGGGGGGCTGGCTAGAGGCAGCCGTGAACACACGATAGCCAGCCCTCATGGTGTTTGTGTTATTAAAGAAAAAAAAAAATTGGGGGGCTGGCTAGAGGCAGCCGTGGACACACGATAGCCAGCCCTCATGGTGCTTGTGTTATTAAAGAAAACAAAAATTGGGGGGCTGGCTAGAGGTAGCCGTGGATACACGATAGCCAGCCCTCATGGTGTTTGTGTTATTAAAGAAAAAAAAAAATTGGGGGGCTGGCTAGAGGCATCCGTGAACACACGATAGCCAGCCCTCATGGTGTTTGTGTTATTAAAGAAAAAAAAAATTGGGGGGCTGGCTAGAGGCAGCCGTGGACACACGATAGCCAGCCCTCATGGTGTTTGTGTTATTAAAGAAAAAAAAAATTGGGGGGCTGGCTAGAGGCAGCCGTGAACACACGATAGTCAGCCCTCATGGTGTTTGTGTTATTAAAGAAAAAAAAAATTGGGGGGCTGGCTAGAGGCAGCCGTGGACACACGATAGCCAGCCCTCATGGTGTTTGTGTTATTAAAGAAAAAAAAAATTGGGGGGCTGGCTAGAGGCAGCCGTGGACACACGATAGCCAGCCCTCATGGTGCTTGTGTTATTAAAGAAAAAAAAAATTGGGGGGCTGGCTAGTGGTAGCCATGGATACACGATAGCCAGCCCTCATGGTGTTTGTGTTATTAAAGAAAAAAAAAAATTGGGGGGCTGGCTAGAGGCAGCCGTGAACACACGATAGCCAGCCCTCATGGTGTTTGTGTTATTAAAGAAAAAAAAATTGGGGGGCTGGCTAGAGGCAGCTGTGGACACACGATAGCCAGCCCACATGGTGTTTGTGTTATTAAAGAAAAAAAAAATTAGGGGGCTGGCTAGAGGCAGCCGTGGACACACGATAGCCAGCCCTCATGGTGTTTGTGTTATTAAAGAAAAAAAAAAATTGGGGGGCTGGCTAGAGGCAGCCGTGAACACACGATAGCCAGCCCTCATGGTGTTTGTGTTATTAAAGAAAAAAAAAATTGGGGGGCTGGCTAGAGGCAGCTGTGGACACACGATAGCCAGCCCTCATGGTGTTTGTGTTATTAAAGAAAAAAAAAATTAGGGGGCTGGCTAGAGGCAGCCGTGGACACACGATAGCCAGCCCTCATGGTGTTTGTGTTATTAAAGAAAAAAAAAATTGGGGGGCTGGCTAGAGGCAGCCGTGAACACACGATAGCCAGCCCTCATGGTGTTTGTGTTATTAAAGAAAAAAAAAATTGGGGGGCTGGCTAGAGGCAGCCGTGAACACACGATAGCCAGCCCTCATGGTGTTTGTGTTATTAAAGAAAAAAAATATTTGGGGGGCTGGCTAGAGGCAGCCGTGGACACACGATAGCCAGCCCTCATGGTGTTTGTGTTATTAAAGAAAAAAAAAATTGGGGGGCTGGCTAGAGGCAGCCGTGAACACACGATAGCCAGCCCTCATGGTGTTTGTGTTATTAAAGAAAAAAAAAATTGGGGGGCTGGCTAGAGGCAGCCGTGGACACACGATAGCCAGCCCTCATGGTGCTTGTGTTATTAAAGAAAAAAAAATTGGGGGGCTGGCTAGAGGTAGCCGTGGATACACGATAGCCAGCCTTCATGGTGTTTGTGTTATTAAAGAAAAAAAAAAATTGGGGGGCTGGCTAGAGGCAGCCGTGAACACACGATAGCCAGCCCTCATGGTGTTTGTGTTATTAAAGAAAAAAAAATTGGGGGGCTGGCTAGAGGCAGCTGTGGACACACGATAGCCAGCCCTCATGGTGTTTGTGTTATTAAAGAAAAAAAAAATTAGGGGGCTGGCTAGAGGCAGCCGTGGACACACGATAGCCAGCCCTCATGGTGTTTGTGTTATTAAAGAAAAAAAAAAATTGGGGGGCTGGCTAGAGGCAGCCGTGAACACACGATAGCCAGCCCTCATGGTGTTTGTGTTATTAAAGAAAAAAAAAATTGGGGGGCTGGCTAGAGGCAGCTGTGGACACACGATAGCCAGCCCTCATGGTGTTTGTGTTATTAAAGAAAAAAAAAATTAGGGGGCTGGCTAGAGGCAGCCGTGGACACACGATAGCCAGCCCTCATGGTGTTTGTGTTATTAAAGAAAAAAAAAATTGGGGGGCTGGCTAGAGGCAGCCGTGAACACACGATAGCCAGCCCTCATGGTGTTTGTGTTATTAAAGAAAAAAAAAATTGGGGGGCTGGCTAGAGGCAGCCGTGAACACACGATAGCCAGCCCTCATGGTGTTTGTGTTATTAAAGAAAAAAAATATTTGGGGGGCTGGCTAGAGGCAGCCGTGGACACACGATAGCCAGCCCTCATGGTGTTTGTGTTATTAAAGAAAAAAAAATTGGGGGGCTGGCTAGAGGCAGCCGTGAACACACGATAGCCAGCCCTCATGGTGTTTGTGTTATTAAAGAAAAAAAAAAATTGGGGGGCTGGCTAGAGGCAGCCGTGGACACACGATAGCCAGCCCTCATGGTGCTTGTGTTATTAAAGAAAAAAAAATTGGGGGGCTGGCTAGAGGTAGCCGTGGATACACGATAGCCAGCCCTCATGGTGTTTGTGTTATTAAAGAAAAAAAAAATTGGGGGGCTGGCTAGAGGCATCCGTGAACACACGATAGCCAGCCCTCATGGTGTTTGTGTTATTAAAGAAAAAAAAATTGGGGGGCTGGCTAGAGGCAGCCATGAACACACGATAGCCAGCGCTCATGGTGTTTGTGTTATTAAAGAAAAAAAATATTTGGGGGGCTGGCTAGAGGCAGCCGTGGACACACGATAGCCAGCCCTCATGGTGTTTGTGTTATTAAAGAAAAAAAAACTTGGGGGGCTGGCTAGAGGCAGCCGTGAACACACGATAGCCAGCCCTCATGGTGTTTGTGTTATTAAAGAAAAAAAAAATTGGGGGGCTGGCTAGAGGCAGCCGTGGACACACGATAGCCAGCCCTCATGGTGCTTGTGTTATTAAAGAAAAAAAAAATTGGGGGGCTGGCTAGAGGTAGCCGTGGATACACGATAGCCAGCCCTCATGGTGTTTGTGTTATTAAAGAAAAAAAAAATTGGGGGGCTGGCTAGAGGCAGCCGTGAACACACGATAGCCAGCCCTCATGGTGTTTGTGTTATTAAAGAAAAAAAAAATTGGGGGGCTGGCTAGAGGCAGCCGTGAACACACGATAGCCAGCCCTCATGGTGTTTGTGTTATTAAAGAAAAAAAATATTTGGGGGGCTGGCTAGAGGCAGCCGTGGACACACGATAGCCAGCCCTCATGGTGTTTGTGTTATTAAAGAAAAAAAAATTGGGGGGCTGGCTAGAGGCAGCCGTGAACACACGATAGCCAGCCCTCATGGTGTTTGTGTTATTAAAGAAAAAAAAAAATTGGGGGGCTGGCTAGAGGCAGCCGTGGACACACGATAGCCAGCCCTCATGGTGCTTGTGTTATTAAAGAAAAAAAAATTGGGGGGCTGGCTAGAGGTAGCCGTGGATACACGATAGCCAGCCCTCATGGTGTTTGTGTTATTAAAGAAAAAAAAAATTGGGGGGCTGGCTAGAGGCATCCGTGAACACACGATAGCCAGCCCTCATGGTGTTTGTGTTATTAAAGAAAAAAAAATTGGGGGGCTGGCTAGAGGCAGCCATGAACACACGATAGCCAGCGCTCATGGTGTTTGTGTTATTAAAGAAAAAAAATATTTGGGGGGCTGGCTAGAGGCAGCCGTGGACACACGATAGCCAGCCCTCATGGTGTTTGTGTTATTAAAGAAAAAAAAACTTGGGGGGCTGGCTAGAGGCAGCCGTGAACACACGATAGCCAGCCCTCATGGTGTTTGTGTTATTAAAGAAAAAAAAAATTGGGGGGCTGGCTAGAGGCAGCCGTGGACACACGATAGCCAGCCCTCATGGTGCTTGTGTTATTAAAGAAAAAAAAAATTGGGGGGCTGGCTAGAGGTAGCCGTGGATACACGATAGCCAGCCCTCATGGTGTTTGTGTTATTAAAGAAAAAAAAAATTGGGGGGCTGGCTAGAGGCAGCCGTGGACACACGATAGCCAGCCCTCATGGTGCTTGTGTTATTAAAGAAAAAAAAAATTGGGGGGCTGGCTAGAGGTAGCCGTGGATACACGATAGCCAGCCCTCATGGTGTTTGTGTTATTAAAGAAAAAAAAAAATTGGGGGGCTGGCTAGAGGCAGCCGTGAACACACGATAGCCAGCCCTCATGGTGTTTGTGTTATTAAAGAAAAAAAAATTGGGGGGCTGGCTAGAGGCAGCTGTGGACACACGATAGCCAGCCCTCATGGTGTTTGTGTTATTAAAGAAAAAAAAAATTAGGGGGCTGGCTAGAGGCAGCCGTGGACACACGATAGCCAGCCCTCATGGTGTTTGTGTTATTAAAGAAAAAAAAAATTGGGGGGCTGGCTAGAGGCAGCCGTGGACACACGATAGCCAGCCCTCATGGTGCTTGTGTTATTAAAGAAAAAAAAAATTGGGGGGCTGGCTAGAGGTAGCCGTGGATACACGATAGCCAGCCCTCATGGTGTTTGTGTTATTAAAGAAAAAAAAAAATTGGGGGGCTGGCTAGAGGCAGCCGTGAACACACGATAGCCAGCCCTCATGGTGTTTGTGTTATTAAAGAAAAAAAAATTGGGGGGCTGGCTAGAGGCAGCTGTGGACACACGATAGCCAGCCCTCATGGTGTTTGTGTTATTAAAGAAAAAAAAAATTAGGGGGCTGGCTAGAGGCAGCCGTGGACACACGATAGCCAGCCCTCATGGTGTTTGTGTTATTAAAGAAAAAAAAAAATTGGGGGGCTGGCTAGAGGCAGCCGTGAACACACGATAGCCAGCCCTCATGGTGTTTGTGTTATTAAAGAAAAAAAAAATTGGGGGGCTGGCTAGAGGCAGCTGTGGACACACGATAGCCAGCCCTCATGGTGTTTGTGTTATTAAAGAAAAAAAAAATTAGGGGGCTGGCTAGAGGCAGCCGTGGACACACGATAGCCAGCCCTCATGGTGTTTGTTTTATTAAAGAAAAAAAAAATTGGGGGGCTGGCTAGAGGCAGCCGTGAACACACGATAGCCAGCCCTCATGGTGTTTGTGTTATTAAAGAAAAAAAAAATTGGGGGGCTGGCTAGAGGCAGCCGTGAACACACGATAGCCAACCCTCATGTTGTTTGTGTTATTAAAGAAAAAAAATATTTCGGGGGCTGGCTAGAGGCAGCCGTGGACACACGATAGCCAGCCCTCATGGTGTTTGTGTTATTAAAGAAAAAAAAATTGGGGGGCTGGCTAGAGGCAGCCGTGAACACACGATAGCCAGCCCTCATGGTGTTTGTGTTATTAAAGAAAAAAAAAAATTGGGGGGCTGGCTAGAGGCAGCCGTGGACACACGATAGCCAGCCCTCATGGTGCTTGTGTTATTAAAGAAAAAAAAAATTGGGGGGCTGGCTAGAGGTAGCCGTGGATACACGATAGCCAGCCCTCATGGTGTTTGTGTTATTAAAGAAAAAAAAAAATTGGGGGGCTGGCTAGAGGCATCCGTGAACACACGATAGCCAGCCCTCATGGTGTTTGTGTTATTAAAGAAAAAAAAATTGGGGGGCTGGCTAGAGGCAGCCATGAACACACGATAGCCAGCCCTCATGGTGTTTGTGTTATTAAAGAAAAAATATATTTGGGGGGCTGGCTAGAGGCAGCCGTGGACACACGATAGCCAGCCCTCATGGTGTTTGTGTTATTAAAGAAAAAAAAAATTGGGGGGCTGGCTAGAGGCAGCCGTGGACACACGATAGCCAGCCCTCATGGTGCTTGTGTTATTAAAGAAAAAAAAAATTGGGGGGCTGGCTAGAGGTAGCCGTGGATACACGATAGCCAGCCCTCATGGTGTTTGTGTTATTAAAGAAAAAAAAAAATTGGGGGGCTGGCTAGAGGCATCCGTGAACACACGATAGCCAGCCCTCATTGTGTTTGTGTTATTAAAGAAAAAAAAAATTGGGGGGCTGGCTAGAGGCAGCCGTGGACACACGATAGCCAGCCCTCATGGTGTTTGTGTTATTAAAGAAAAAAAAAATTGGGGGGCTGGCTAGAGGCAGCCGTGAACACACGATAGTCAGCCCTCATGGTGTTTGTGTTATTAAAGAAAAAAAAAATTGGGGGGCTGGCTAGAGGCAGCCGTGGACACACGATAGCCAGCCCTCATGGTGTTTGTGTTATTAAAGAAAAAAAAAATTGGGGGGCTGGCTAGAGGCAGCCGTGGACACACGATAGCCAGCCCTCATGGTGCTTGTGTTATTAAAGAAAAAAAAAATTGGGGGGCTGGCTAGAGGTAGCCGTGGATACACGATAGCCAGCCCTCATGGTGTTTGTGTTATTAAAGAAAAAAAAATTGGGGGGCTGGCTAGAGGCAGCCGTGAACACACGATAGCCAGCCCTCATGGTGTTTGTGTTATTAAAGAAAAAAAAATTGGGGGGCTGGCTAGAGGCAGCTGTGGACACACGATAGCCAGCCCTCATGGTGTTTGTGTTATTAAAGAAAAAAAAAATTAGGGGGCTGGCTAGAGGCAGCCGTGGACACACGATAGCCAGCCCTCATGGTGTTTGTGTTATTAAAGAAAAAAAAAAATTGGGGGGCTGGCTAGAGGCAGCCGTGAACACACGATAGCCAGCCCTCATGGTGTTTGTGTTATTAAAGAAAAAAAAAATTGGGGGGCTGGCTAGAGGCAGCTGTGGACACACGATAGCCAGCCCTCATGGTGTTTGTGTTATTAAAGAAAAAAAAAATTAGGGGGCTGGCTAGAGGCAGCCGTGGACACACGATAGCCAGCCCTCATGGTGTTTGTGTTATTAAAGAAAAAAAAAATTGGGGGGCTGGCTAGAGGCAGCCGTGAACACACGATAGCCAGCCCTCATGGTGTTTGTGTTATTAAAGAAAAAAAAAATTGGGGGGCTGGCTAGAGGCAGCCGTGAACACACGATAGCCAGCCCTCATGGTGTTTGTGTTATTAAAGAAAAAAAATATTTGGGGGGCTGGCTAGAGGCAGCCGTGGATACACGATAGCCAGCCCTCATGGTGTTTGTGTTATTAAAGAAAAAAAAAATTGGGGGGCTGGCTAGAGGCAGCCGTGAACACACGATAGCCAGCCCTCATGGTGTTTGTGTTATTAAAGAAAAAAAAAAAATGGGGGGCTGGCTAGAGGCAGCCGTGGACACACGATAGCCAGCCCTCATGGTGCTTGTGTTATTAAAGAAAAAAAAAATTGGGGGGCTGGCTAGAGGTAGCCGTGGATACACGATAGCCAGCCCTCATGGTGTTTGTGTTATTAAAGAAAAAAAAAAATTGGGGGGCTGGCTAGAGACATCCGTGAACACACGATAGCCAGCCCTCATGGTGTTTGTGTTATTAAAGAAAAAAAAAATTGGGGGGCTGGCTAGAGGCAGCCGTGGACACACGATAGCCAGCCCTCATGGTGTTTGTGCTATTAAAGAAAAAAAAAATTGGGGGGCTGGCTAGAGGCAGCCGTGAACACACGATAGTCAGCCCTCATGGTGTTTGTGTTATTAAAGAAAAAAAAAATTGGGGGGCTGGCTAGAGGCAGCCGTGAACACACGATAGCCAGCCCTCATGGTGTTTGTGTTATTAAAGAAAAAAAAAATTGGGGGGCTGGCTAGAGGCAGCCGTGGACACACGATAGCCAGCCCTCATGGTGCTTGTGTTATTAAAGAAAAAAAAAATTGGGGGGCTGGCTAGAGGTAGCCGTGGATACACGATAGCCAGCCCTCATGGTGTTTGTGTTATTAAAGAAAAAAAAAATTGGGGGGCTGGCTAGAGGCAGCCGTGGACACACGATAGCCAGCCCTCATGGTGCTTGTGTTATTAAAGAAAAAAAAAATTGGGGGGCTGGCTAGAGGTAGCCGTGGATACACGATAGCCAGCCCTCATGGTGTTTGTGTTATTAAAGAAAAAAAAAAATTGGGGGGCTGGCTAGAGGCAGCCGTGAACACACGATAGCCAGCCCTCATGGTGTTTGTGTTATTAAAGAAAAAAAAATTGGGGGGCTGGCTAGAGGCAGCTGTGGACACACGATAGCCAGCCCTCATGGTGTTTGTGTTATTAAAGAAAAAAAAAATTAGGGGGCTGGCTAGAGGCAGCCGTGGACACACGATAGCCAGCCCTCATGGTGTTTGTGTTATTAAAGAAAAAAAAAATTGGGGGGCTGGCTAGAGGCAGCCGTGGACACACGATAGCCAGCCCTCATGGTGCTTGTGTTATTAAAGAAAAAAAAAATTGGGGGGCTGGCTAGAGGTAGCCGTGGATACACGATAGCCAGCCCTCATGGTGTTTGTGTTATTAAAGAAAAAAAAAAATTGGGGGGCTGGCTAGAGGCAGCCGTGAACACACGATAGCCAGCCCTCATGGTGTTTGTGTTATTAAAGAAAAAAAAATTGGGGGGCTGGCTAGAGGCAGCTGTGGACACACGATAGCCAGCCCTCATGGTGTTTGTGTTATTAAAGAAAAAAAAAATTAGGGGGCTGGCTAGAGGCAGCCGTGGACACACGATAGCCAGCCCTCATGGTGTTTGTGTTATTAAAGAAAAAAAAAAATTGGGGGGCTGGCTAGAGGCAGCCGTGAACACACGATAGCCAGCCCTCATGGTGTTTGTGTTATTAAAGAAAAAAAAAATTGGGGGGCTGGCTAGAGGCAGCTGTGGACACACGATAGCCAGCCCTCATGGTGTTTGTGTTATTAAAGAAAAAAAAAATTAGGGGGCTGGCTAGAGGCAGCCGTGGACACACGATAGCCAGCCCTCATGGTGTTTGTTTTATTAAAGAAAAAAAAAATTGGGGGGCTGGCTAGAGGCAGCCGTGAACACACGATAGCCAGCCCTCATGGTGTTTGTGTTATTAAAGAAAAAAAAAATTGGGGGGCTGGCTAGAGGCAGCCGTGAACACACGATAGCCAACCCTCATGTTGTTTGTGTTATTAAAGAAAAAAAATATTTCGGGGGCTGGCTAGAGGCAGCCGTGGACACACGATAGCCAGCCCTCATGGTGTTTGTGTTATTAAAGAAAAAAAAATTGGGGGGCTGGCTAGAGGCAGCCGTGAACACACGATAGCCAGCCCTCATGGTGTTTGTGTTATTAAAGAAAAAAAAAAATTGGGGGGCTGGCTAGAGGCAGCCGTGGACACACGATAGCCAGCCCTCATGGTGCTTGTGTTATTAAAGAAAAAAAAAATTGGGGGGCTGGCTAGAGGTAGCCGTGGATACACGATAGCCAGCCCTCATGGTGTTTGTGTTATTAAAGAAAAAAAAAAATTGGGGGGCTGGCTAGAGGCATCCGTGAACACACGATAGCCAGCCCTCATGGTGTTTGTGTTATTAAAGAAAAAAAAATTGGGGGGCTGGCTAGAGGCAGCCATGAACACACGATAGCCAGCCCTCATGGTGTTTGTGTTATTAAAGAAAAAAAATATTTGGGGGGCTGGCTAGAGGCAGCCGTGGACACACGATAGCCAGCCCTCATGGTGTTTGTGTTATTAAAGAAAAAAAAAATTGGGGGGCTGGCTAGAGGCAGCCGTGGACACACGATAGCCAGCCCTCATGGTGCTTGTGTTATTAAAGAAAAAAAAAATTGGGGGGCTGGCTAGAGGTAGCCGTGGATACACGATAGCCAGCCCTCATGGTGTTTGTGTTATTAAAGAAAAAAAAAAATTGGGGGGCTGGCTAGAGGCATCCGTGAACACACGATAGCCAGCCCTCATGGTGTTTGTGTTATTAAAGAAAAAAAAAATTGGGGGGCTGGCTAGAGGCAGCCGTGGACACACGATAGCCAGCCCTCATGGTGTTTGTGTTATTAAAGAAAAAAAAAATTGGGGGGCTGGCTAGAGGCAGCCGTGAACACACGATAGTCAGCCCTCATGGTGTTTGTGTTATTAAAGAAAAAAAAAATTGGGGGGCTGGCTAGAGGCAGCCGTGGACACACGATAGCCAGCCCTCATGGTGTTTGTGTTATTAAAGAAAAAAAAAATTGGGGGGCTGGCTAGAGGCAGCCGTGGACACACGATAGCCAGCCCTCATGGTGCTTGTGTTATTAAAGAAAAAAAAAATTGGGGGGCTGGCTAGAGGTAGCCGTGGATACACGATAGCCAGCCCTCATGGTGTTTGTGTTATTAAAGAAAAAAAAATTGGGGGGCTGGCTAGAGGCAGCCGTGAACACACGATAGCCAGCCCTCATGGTGTTTGTGTTATTAAAGAAAAAAAAATTGGGGGGCTGGCTAGAGGCAGCTGTGGACACACGATAGCCAGCCCTCATGGTGTTTGTGTTATTAAAGAAAAAAAAAATTAGGGGGCTGGCTAGAGGCAGCCGTGGACACACGATAGCCAGCCCTCATGGTGTTTGTGTTATTAAAGAAAAAAAAAAATTGGGGGGCTGGCTAGAGGCAGCCGTGAACACACGATAGCCAGCCCTCATGGTGTTTGTGTTATTAAAGAAAAAAAAAATTGGGGGGCTGGCTAGAGGCAGCTGTGGACACACGATAGCCAGCCCTCATGGTGTTTGTGTTATTAAAGAAAAAAAAAATTAGGGGGCTGGCTAGAGGCAGCCGTGGACACACGATAGCCAGCCCTCATGGTGTTTGTGTTATTAAAGAAAAAAAAAATTGGGGGGCTGGCTAGAGGCAGCCGTGAACACACGATAGCCAGCCCTCATGGTGTTTGTGTTATTAAAGAAAAAAAAAATTGGGGGGCTGGCTAGAGGCAGCCGTGAACACACGATAGCCAGCCCTCATGGTGTTTGTGTTATTAAAGAAAAAAAATATTTGGGGGGCTGGCTAGAGGCAGCCGTGGATACACGATAGCCAGCCCTCATGGTGTTTGTGTTATTAAAGAAAAAAAAAATTGGGGGGCTGGCTAGAGGCAGCCGTGAACACACGATAGCCAGCCCTCATGGTGTTTGTGTTATTAAAGAAAAAAAAAAAATGGGGGGCTGGCTAGAGGCAGCCGTGGACACACGATAGCCAGCCCTCATGGTGCTTGTGTTATTAAAGAAAAAAAAAATTGGGGGGCTGGCTAGAGGTAGCCGTGGATACACGATAGCCAGCCCTCATGGTGTTTGTGTTATTAAAGAAAAAAAAAAATTGGGGGGCTGGCTAGAGACATCCGTGAACACACGATAGCCAGCCCTCATGGTGTTTGTGTTATTAAAGAAAAAAAAAATTGGGGGGCTGGCTAGAGGCAGCCGTGGACACACGATAGCCAGCCCTCATGGTGTTTGTGCTATTAAAGAAAAAAAAAATTGGGGGGCTGGCTAGAGGCAGCCGTGAACACACGATAGTCAGCCCTCATGGTGTTTGTGTTATTAAAGAAAAAAAAAATTGGGGGGCTGGCTAGAGGCAGCCGTGAACACACGATAGCCAGCCCTCATGGTGTTTGTGTTATTAAAGAAAAAAAAAAATTGGGGGGCTGGCTAGAGGCAGCCGTGGACACACGATAGCCAGCCCTCATGGTGTTTGTGTTATTAAAGAAAAAAAAATTGGGGGGCTGGCTAGAGGCAGCTGTGGACACACGATAGCCAGCCCTCATGGTGTTTGTGTTATTAAAGAAAAAAAAAATTAGGGGGCTGGCTAGAGGCAGCCGTGGACACACGATAGCCAGCCCTCATGGTGTTTGTGTTATTAAAGAAAAAAAAAAATTTGGGGGCTGGCTAGAGGCAGCCGTGAACACACGATAGCCAGCCCTCATGGTGTTTGTGTTATTAAAGAAAAAAAAAATTGGGGGGCTGGCTAGAGGCAGCTGTGGACACACGATAGCCAGCCCTCATGGTGTTTGTGTTATTAAAGAAAAAAAAAATTAGGGGGCTGGCTAGAGGCAGCCGTGGACACACGATAGCCAGCCCTCATGGTGTTTGTGTTATTAAAGAAAAAAAAAATTGGGGGGCTGGCTAGAGGCAGCCGTGAACACACGATAGCCAGCCCTCATGGTGTTTGTGTTATTAAAGAAAAAAAAAATTGGGGGGCTGGCTAGAGGCATCCGTGAACACACGATAGCCAGCCCTCATGGTGTTTGTGTTATTAAAGAAAAAAAAAATTGGGGGGCTGGCTAGAGGCAGCCGTGGACACACGATAGCCAGCCCTCATGGTGTTTGTGTTATTAAAGAAAAAAAAAATTGGGGGGCTGGCTACAGGCAGCCGTGAACACACGATAGTCAGCCCTCATGGTGTTTGTGTTATTAAAGAAAAAAAAAATTGGGGGGCTGGCTAGAGGCAGCCGTGGACACACGATAGCCAGCCCTCATGGTGTTTGTGTTATTAAAGAAAAAAAAAATTGGGGGGCTGGCTAGAGGCAGCCGTGGACACACGATAGCCAGCCCTCATGGTGCTTGTGTTATTAAAGAAAAAAAAAATTGGGGGGCTGGCTAGAGGTAGCCGTGGATACACGATAGCCAGCCCTCATGGTGTTTGTGTTATTAAAGAAAAAAAAAAATTGGGGGGCTGGCTAGAGGCAGCCGTGAACACACGATAGCCAGCCCTCATGGTGTTTGTGTTATTAAAGAAAAAAAAATTGGGGGGCTGGCTAGAGGCAGCTGTGGACACACGATAGCCAGCCCTCATGGTGTTTGTGTTATTAAAGTAAAAAAAAATTAGGGGGCTGGCTAGAGGCAGCCGTGGACACACGATAGCCAGCCCTCATGGTGTTTGTGTTATTAAAGAAAAAAAAAAATTGGGGGGCTGGCTAGAGGCAGCCGTGAACACACGATAGCCAGCCCTCATGGTGTTTGTGTTATTAAAGAAAAAAAATATTTGGGGGGCTGGCTAGAGGCAGCCGTGGACACACGATAGCCAGCCCTCATGGTGTTTGTGTTATTAAAGAAAAAAAAATTGGGGGGCTGGCTAGAGGCAGCCGTGAACACACGATAGCCAGCCCTCATGGTGTTTGTGTTATTAAAGAAAAAAAAAAATTGGGGGGCTGGCTAGAGGCAGCCGTGGACACACGATAGCCAGCCCTCATGGTGCTTGTGTTATTAAAGAAAAAAAAAATTGGGGGGCTGGCTAGAGGTAGCCGTGGATACACGATAGCCAGCCCTCATGGTGTTTGTGTTATTAAAGAAAAAAAAAAATTGGGGGGCTGGCTAGAGGCATCCGTGAACACACGATAGCCAGCCCTCATGGTGTTTGTGTTATTAAAGAAAAAAAAATTGGGGGGCTGGCTAGAGGCAGCCATGAACACACGATAGCCAGCCCTCATGGTGTTTGTGTTATTAAAGAAAAAAAATATTTGGGTGGCTGGCTAGAGGCAGCCGTGGACACACGATAGCCAGCCCTCATGGTGTTTGTGTTATTAAAGAAAAAAAAAATTGGGGGGCTGGCTAGAGGCAGCCGTGAACACACGATAGCCAGCCCTCATGGTGTTTGTGTTATTAAAGAAAAAAAAAATTGGGGGGCTGGCTAGAGGCAGCCGTGGACACACGATAGCCAGCCCTCATGGTGCTTGTGTTATTAAAGAAAAAAAAAATTGGGGGGCTGGCTAGAGGTAGCCGTGGATACACGATAGCCAGCCCTCATGGTGTTTGTGTTATTAAAGAAAAAAAAAAATTGGGGGGCTGGCTAGAGGCATCCGTGAACACACGATAGCCAGCCCTCATGGTGTTTGTGTTATTAAAGAAAAAAAAAATTGGGGGGCTGGCTAGAGGCAGCCGTGGACACACGATAGCCAGCCCTCATGGTGTTTGTGTTATTAAAGAAAAAAAAAATTGGGGGGCTGGCTAGAGGCAGCCGTGAACACACGATAGTCAGCCCTCATGGTGTTTGTGTTATTAAAGAAAAAAAAATTGGGGGGCTGGCTAGAGGCAGCCGTGGACACACGATAGCCAGCCCTCATGGTGTTTGTGTTATTAAAGAAAAAAAAATTGGGGGGCTGGCTAGAGGCAGCCGTGGACACACGATAGCCAGCCCTCATGGTGCTTGTGTTATTAAAGAAAAAAAAAATTGGGGGGCTGGCTAGAGGTAGCCGTGGATACACGATAGCCAGCCCTCATGGTGTTTGTGTTATTAAAGAAAAAAAAAATTGGGGGGCTGGCTAGAGGCAGCCGTGAACACACGATAGCCAGCCCTCATGGTGTTTGTGTTATTAAAGAAAAAAAAACTGGGGGGCTGGCTAGAGGCAGCTGTGGACACACGATAGCCAGCCCTCATGGTGTTTGTGTTATTAAAGAAAAAAAAAATTAGGGGGCTGGCTAGAGGCAGCCGTGGACACACGATAGCCAGCCCTCATGGTGTTTGTGTTATTAAAGAAAAAAAAAAATTGGGGGGCTGGCTAGAGGCAGCCGTGAACACACGATAGCCAGCCCTCATGGTGTTTGTGTTATTAAAGAAAAAAAAAATTGGGGGGCTGGCTAGAGGCAGCTGTGGACACACGATAGCCAGCCCTCATGGTGTTTGTGTTATTAAAGAAAAAAAAAATTAGGGGGCTGGCTAGAGGCAGCCGTGGACACACGATAGCCAGCCCTCATGGTGTTTGTGTTATTAAAGAAAAAAAAAATTGGGGGGCTGGCTAGAGGCAGCCGTGAACACACGATAGCCAGCCCTCATGGTGTTTGTGTTATTAAAGAAAAAAAAAATTGGGGGGCTGGCTAGAGGCAGCCGTGAACACACGATAGCCAGCCCTCATGGTGTTTGTGTTATTAAAGAAAAAAAATATTTGGGGGGCTGGCTAGAGGCAGCCGTGGACACACGATAGCCAGCCCTCATGGTGTTTGTGTTATTAAAGAAAAAAAAATTGGGGGGCTGGCTAGAGGCAGCCGTGAACACACGATAGCCAGCCCTCATGGTGTTTGTGTTATTAAAGAAAAAAAAAATTGGGGGGCTGGCTAGAGGCAGCCGTGGACACACGATAGCCAGCCCTCATGGTGCTTGTGTTATTAAAGAAAAAAAAAATTGGGGGGCTGGCTAGAGGTAGCCGTGGATACACGATAGCCAGCCCTCATGGTGTTTGTGTTATTAAAGAAAAAAAAAATTGGGGGGCTGGCTAGAGGCATCCGTGAACACACGATAGTCAGCCCTCATGGTGTTTGTGTTATTAAAGAAAAAAAAAATTGGGGGGCTGGCTAGAGGCAGCCGTGAACACACGATAGCCAGCCCTCATGGTGTTTGTGTTATTAAAGAAAAAAAAAATTGGGGGGCTGGCTAGAGGCAGCCGTGGACACACGATAGCCAGCCCTCATGGTGCTTGTGTTATTAAAGAAAAAAAAAATTGGGGGGCTGGCTAGAGGTAGCCGTGGATACACGATAGCCAGCCCTCATGGTGTTTGTGTTATTAAAGAAAAAAAAAAATTGGGGGGCTGGCTAGAGGCATCCGTGAACACACGATAGCCAGCCCTCATGGTGTTTGTGTTATTAAAGAAAAAAAAATTGGGGGGCTGGCTAGAGGCAGCCATGAACACACGATAGCCAGCCCTCATGGTGTTTGTGTTATTAAAGAAAAAAAATATTTGGGTGGCTGGCTAGAGGCAGCCGTGGACACACGATAGCCAGCCCTCATGGTGTTTGTGTTATTAAAGAAAAAAAAAATTGGGGGGCTGGCTAGAGGCAGCCGTGAACACACGATAGCCAGCCCTCATGGTGTTTGTGTTATTAAAGAAAAAAAAAATTGGGGGGCTGGCTAGAGGCAGCCGTGGACACACGATAGCCAGCCCTCATGGTGCTTGTGTTATTAAAGAAAAAAAAATTGGGGGGCTGGCTAGAGGTAGCCGTGGATACACGATAGCCAGCCCTCATGGTGTTTGTGTTATTAAAGAAAAAAAAAAATTGGGGGGCTGGCTAGAGGCATCCGTGAACACACGATAGCCAGCCCTCATGGTGTTTGTGTTATTAAAGAAAAAAAAAATTGGGGGGCTGGCTAGAGGCAGCCGTGGACACACGATAGCCAGCCCTCATGGTGTTTGTGTTATTAAAGAAAAAAAAAATTGGGGGGCTGGCTAGAGGCAGCCGTGAACACACGATAGTCAGCCCTCATGGTGTTTGTGTTATTAAAGAAAAAAAAATTGGGGGGCTGGCTAGAGGCAGCCGTGGACACACGATAGCCAGCCCTCATGGTGTTTGTGTTATTAAAGAAAAAAAAAATTGGGGGGCTGGCTAGAGGCAGCCGTGGACACACGATAGCCAGCCCTCATGGTGCTTGTGTTATTAAAGAAAAAAAAAATTGGGGGGCTGGCTAGAGGTAGCCGTGGATACACGATAGCCAGCCCTCATGGTGTTTGTGTTATTAAAGAAAAAAAAAAATTGGGGGGCTGGCTAGAGGCATCCGTGAACACACGATAGCCAGCCCTCATGGTGTTTGTGTTATTAAAGAAAAAAAAAATTGGGGGGCTGGCTAGAGGCAGCCGTGGACACACGATAGCCAGCCCTCATGGTGCTTGTGTTATTAAAGAAAAAAAAAATTGGGGGGCTGGCTAGAGGTAGCCGTGGATACACGATAGCCAGCCCTCATGGTGTTTGTGTTATTAAAGAAAAAAAAAAATTGGGGGGCTGGCTAGAGGCATCCGTGAACACACGATAGCCAGCCCTCATGGTGTTTGTGTTATTAAAGAAAAAAAAATTGGGGGGCTGGCTAGAGGCAGCCATGAACACACGATAGCCAGCCCTCATGGTGTTTGTGTTATTAAAGAAAAAAAATATTTGGGTGGCTGGCTAGAGGCAGCCGTGGACACACGATAGCCAGCCCTCATGGTGTTTGTGTTATTAAAGAAAAAAAAAATTGGGGGGCTGGCTAGAGGCAGCCGTGAACACACGATAGCCAGCCCTCATGGTGTTTGTGTTATTAAAGAAAAAAAAAATTGGGGGGCTGGCTAGAGGCAGCCGTGGACACACGATAGCCAGCCCTCATGGTGCTTGTGTTATTAAAGAAAAAAAAATTGGGGGGCTGGCTAGAGGTAGCCGTGGATACACGATAGCCAGCCCTCATGGTGTTTGTGTTATTAAAGAAAAAAAAAAATTGGGGGGCTGGCTAGAGGCATCCGTGAACACACGATAGCCAGCCCTCATGGTGTTTGTGTTATTAAAGAAAAAAAAAATTGGGGGGCTGGCTAGAGGCAGCCGTGGACACACGATAGCCAGCCCTCATGGTGTTTGTGTTATTAAAGAAAAAAAAAATTGGGGGGCTGGCTAGAGGCAGCCGTGAACACACGATAGTCAGCCCTCATGGTGTTTGTGTTATTAAAGAAAAAAAAATTGGGGGGCTGGCTAGAGGCAGCCGTGGACACACGATAGCCAGCCCTCATGGTGTTTGTGTTATTAAAGAAAAAAAAAATTGGGGGGCTGGCTAGAGGCAGCCGTGGACACACGATAGCCAGCCCTCATGGTGCTTGTGTTATTAAAGAAAAAAAAAATTGGGGGGCTGGCTAGAGGTAGCCGTGGATACACGATAGCCAGCCCTCATGGTGTTTGTGTTATTAAAGAAAAAAAAAAATTGGGGGGCTGGCTAGAGGCAGCCGTGAACACACGATAGCCAGCCCTCATGGTGTTTGTGTTATTAAAGAAAAAAAAATTGGGGGGCTGGCTAGAGGCAGCTGTGGACACACGATAGCCAGCCCTCATGGTGTTTGTGTTATTAAAGAAAAAAAAAATTAGGGGGCTGGCTAGAGGCAGCCGTGGACACACGATAGCCAGCCCTCATGGTGTTTGTGTTATTAAAGAAAAAAAAAATTGGGGGGCTGGCTAGAGGCAGCCGTGAACACACGATAGCCAGCCCTCATGGTGTTTGTGTTATTAAAGAAAAAAAAAATTGGGGTGCTGGCTAGAGGCAGCCGTGAACACACGATAGCCAGCCCTCATGGTGTTTGTGTTATTAAAGAAAAAAAATATTTGGGGGGCTGGCTAGAGGCAGCCGTGGACACACGATAGCCAGCCCTCATGGTGTTTGTGTTATTAAAGAAAAAAAAAATTGGGGGGCTGGCTAGAGGCAGCCGTGAACACACGATAGCCAGCCCTCATGGTGTTTGTGTTATTAAAGAAAAAAAAAAATTGGGGGGCTGTCTAGAGGCAGCCGTGGACACACGATAGCCAGCCCTCATGGTGCTTGTGTTATTAAAGAAAAAAAAAATTGGGGGGCTGGCTAGAGGTAGCCGTGGATACACGATAGCCAGCCCTCATGGTGTTTGTGTTATTAAAGAAAAAAAAAAATTGGGGGGCTGGCTAGAGGCATCCGTGAACACACGATAGCCAGCCCTCATGGTGTTTGTGTTATTAAAGAAAAAAAAATTGGGGGGCTGGCTAGAGGCAGCCATGAACACACGATAGCCAGCCCTCATGGTGTTTGTGTTATTAAAGAAAAAAAATATTTGGGGGGCTGGCTAGAGGCAGCCGTGGACACACGATAGCCAGCCCTCATGGTGTTTGTGTTATTAAAGAAAAAAAAAATTGGGGGGCTGGCTAGAGGCAGCCGTGAACACACGATAGCCAGCCCTCATGGTGTTTGTGTTATTAAAGAAAAAAAAAATTGGGGGGCTGGCTAGAGGCAGCCGTGGACACACGATAGCCAGCCCTCATGGAGCTTGTGTTATTAAAGAAAAAAAAAATTGGGGGGCTGGCTAGAGGTAGCCGTGGATACACGATAGCCAGCCCTCATGGTGTTTGTGTTATTAAAGAAAAAAAAAAATTGGGGGGCTGGCTAGAGGCAGCCGTGGACACACGATAGCCAGCCCTCATGGTGTTTGTGTTATTAAAGAAAAAAAAAATTGGGGGGCTGGCTAGAGGCAGCCGTGAACACACGATAGTCAGCCCTCATGGTGTTTGTGTTATTAAAGAAAAAAAAAATTGGGGGGCTGGCTAGAGGCAGCCGTGGACACACGATAGCCAGCCCTCATGGTGTTTGTGTTATTAAAGAAAAAAAAAAATGGGGGGCTGGCTAGAGGCAGCCGTGGACACACGATAGCCAGCCCTCATGGTGCTTGTGTTATTAAAGAAAAAAAAAATTGGGGGGCTGGCTAGAGGTAGCCGTGGATACACGATAGCCAGCCCTCATGGTGCTTGTGTTATTAAAGAAAAAAAAAATTAGGGGGCTGGCTAGAGGTAGCCGTGGATACACGATAGCCAGCCCTCATGGTGTTTGTGTTATTAAAGAAAAATAAAATTGGGGGGCTGGCTAGAGGCAGCCGTGAACACACGATAGTCAGCCCTCATGGTGTTTGTGTTATTAAAGAAAAAAAAAATTGGGGGGCTGGCTAGAGGCAGCCGTGAACACACGATAGCCAGCCCTCATGGTGTTTGTGTTATTAAAGAAAAAAAAAAATTGGGGGGCTGGCTAGAGGCAGCCGTGGACACACGATAGCCAGCCCTCATGGTGCTTGTGTTATTAAAGAAAACAAAAATTGGGGGGCTGGCTAGAGGTAGCCGTGGATACACGATAGCCAGCCCTCATGGTGTTTGTGTTATTAAAGAAAAAAAAAAATTGGGGGGCTGGCTAGAGGCATCCGTGAACACACGATAGCCAGCCCTCATGGTGTTTGTGTTATTAAAGAAAAAAAAAATTGGGGGGCTGGCTAGAGGCAGCCGTGGACACACGATAGCCAGCCCTCATGGTGTTTGTGTTATTAAAGAAAAAAAAAATTGGGGGGCTGGCTAGAGGCAGCCGTGAACACACGATAGTCAGCCCTCATGGTGTTTGTGTTATTAAAGAAAAAAAAAATTGGGGGGCTGGCTAGAGGCAGCCGTGGACACACGATAGCCAGCCCTCATGGTGTTTGTGTTATTAAAGAAAAAAAAAATTGGGGGGCTGGCTAGAGGCAGCCGTGGACACACGATAGCCAGCCCTCATGGTGCTTGTGTTATTAAAGAAAAAAAAAATTGGGGGGCTGGCTAGAGGTAGCCGTGGATACACGATAGCCAGCCCTCATGGTGTTTGTGTTATTAAAGAAAAAAAAAAATTGGGGGGCTGGCTAGAGGCAGCCGTGAACACACGATAGCCAGCCCTCATGGTGTTTGTGTTATTAAAGAAAAAAAAATTGGGGGGCTGGCTAGAGGCAGCTGTGGACACACGATAGCCAGCCCACATGGTGTTTGTGTTATTAAAGAAAAAAAAAATTAGGGGGCTGGCTAGAGGCAGCCGTGGACACACGATAGCCAGCCCTCATGGTGTTTGTGTTATTAAAGAAAAAAAAAAATTGGGGGGCTGGCTAGAGGCAGCCGTGAACACACGATAGCCAGCCCTCATGGTGTTTGTGTTATTAAAGAAAAAAAAAATTAGGGGGCTGGCTAGAGGCAGCTGTGGACACACGATAGCCAGCCCTCATGGTGTTTGTGTTATTAAAGAAAAAAAAAATTAGGGGGCTGGCTAGAGGCAGCCGTGGACACACGATAGCCAGCCCTCATGGTGTTTGTGTTATTAAAGAAAAAAAAAATTGGGGGGCTGGCTAGAGGCAGCCGTGAACACACGATAGCCAGCCCTCATGGTGTTTGTGTTATTAAAGAAAAAAAAAATTGGGGGGCTGGCTAGAGGCAGCCGTGAACACACGATAGCCAGCCCTCATGGTGTTTGTGTTATTAAAGAAAAAAAATATTTGGGGGGCTGGCTAGAGGCAGCCGTGGACACACGATAGCCAGCCCTCATGGTGTTTGTGTTATTAAAGAAAAAAAAAATTGGGGGGCTGGCTAGAGGCAGCCGTGAACACACGATAGCCAGCCCTCATGGTGTTTGTGTTATTAAAGAAAAAAAAAATTGGGGGGCTGGCTAGAGGCAGCCGTGGACACACGATAGCCAGCCCTCATGGTGCTTGTGTTATTAAAGAAAAAAAAATTGGGGGGCTGGCTAGAGGTAGCCGTGGATACACGATAGCCAGCCCTCATGGTGTTTGTGTTATTAAAGAAAAAAAAAAATTGGGGGGCTGGCTAGAGGCAGCCGTGAACACACGATAGCCAGCCCTCATGGTGTTTGTGTTATTAAAGAAAAAAAAATTGGGGGGCTGGCTAGAGGCAGCTGTGGACACACGATAGCCAGCCCTCATGGTGTTTGTGTTATTAAAGAAAAAAAAAATTAGGGGGCTGGCTAGAGGCAGCCGTGGACACACGATAGCCAGCCCTCATGGTGTTTGTGTTATTAAAGAAAAAAAAAAATTGGGGGGCTGGCTAGAGGCAGCCGTGAACACACGATAGCCAGCCCTCATGGTGTTTGTGTTATTAAAGAAAAAAAAAATTGGGGGGCTGGCTAGAGGCAGCTGTGGACACACGATAGCCAGCCCTCATGGTGTTTGTGTTATTAAAGAAAAAAAAAATTAGGGGGCTGGCTAGAGGCAGCCGTGGACACACGATAGCCAGCGCTCATGGTGTTTGTGTTATTAAAGAAAAAAAAAATTGGGGGGCTGGCTAGAGGCAGCCGTGAACACACGATAGCCAGCCCTCATGGTGTTTGTGTTATTAAAGAAAAAAAAAATTGGGGGGCTGGCTAGAGGCAGCCGTGAACACACGATAGCCAGCCCTCATGGTGTTTGTGTTATTAAAGAAAAAAAATATTTGGGGGGCTGGCTAGAGGCAGCCGTGGACACACGATAGCCAGCCCTCATGGTGTTTGTGTTATTAAAGAAAAAAAAATTGGGGGGCTGGCTAGAGGCAGCCGTGAACACACGATAGCCAGCCCTCATGGTGTTTGTGTTATTAAAGAAAAAAAAAAATTGGGGGGCTGGCTAGAGGCAGCCGTGGACACACGATAGCCAGCCCTCATGGTGCTTGTGTTATTAAAGAAAAAAAAATTGGGGGGCTGGCTAGAGGTAGCCGTGGATACACGATAGCCAGCCCTCATGGTGTTTGTGTTATTAAAGAAAAAAAAAATTGGGGGGCTGGCTAGAGGCATCCGTGAACACACGATAGCCAGCCCTCATGGTGTTTGTGTTATTAAAGAAAAAAAAATTGGGGGGCTGGCTAGAGGCAGCCATGAACACACGATAGCCAGCCCTCATGGTGTTTGTGTTATTAAAGAAAAAAAATATTTGGGGGGCTGGCTAGAGGCAGCCGTGGACACACGATAGCCAGCCCTCATGGTGTTTGTGTTATTAAAGAAAAAAAAAATTGGGGGGCTGGCTAGAGGCAGCCGTGAACACACGATAGCCAGCCCTCATGGTGTTTGTGTTATTAAAGAAAAAAAAAATTGGGGGGCTGGCTAGAGGCAGCCGTGGACACACGATAGCCAGCCCTCATGGTGCTTGTGTTATTAAAGAAAAAAAAAAATTGGGGGGCTGGCTAGAGGTAGCCGTGGATACACGATAGCCAGCCCTCATGGTGTTTGTGTTATTAAAGAAAAAAAAAATTGGGGGGCTGGCTAGAGGCAGCCGTGGACACACGATAGCCAGCCCTCATGGTGCTTGTGTTATTAAAGAAAAAAAAAATTGGGGGGCTGGCTAGAGGTAGCCGTGGATACACGATAGCCAGCCCTCATGGTGTTTGTGTTATTAAAGAAAAAAAAAAATTGGGGGGCTGGCTAGAGGCAGCCGTGAACACACGATAGCCAGCCCTCATGGTGTTTGTGTTATTAAAGAAAAAAAAATTGGGGGGCTGGCTAGAGGCAGCTGTGGACACACGATAGCCAGCCCTCATGGTGTTTGTGTTATTAAAGAAAAAAAAAATTAGGGGGCTGGCTAGAGGCAGCCGTGGACACACGATAGCCAGCCCTCATGGTGTTTGTGTTATTAAAGAAAAAAAAAATTGGGGGGCTGGCTAGAGGCAGCCGTGGACACACGATAGCCAGCCCTCATGGTGCTTGTGTTATTAAAGAAAAAAAAAATTGGGGGGCTGGCTAGAGGTAGCCGTGGATACACAATAGCCAGCCCTCATGGTGTTTGTGTTATTAAAGAAAAAAAAAAATTGGGGGGCTGGCTAGAGGCAGCCGTGAACACACGATAGCCAGCCCTCATGGTGTTTGTGTTATTAAAGAAAAAAAAATTGGGGGGCTGGCTAGAGGCAGCTGTGGACACACGATAGCCAGCCCTCATGGTGTTTGTGTTATTAAAGAAAAAAAAAATTAGGGGGCTGGCTAGAGGCAGCCGTGGACACACGATAGCCAGCCCTCATGGTGTTTGTGTTATTAAAGAAAAAAAAAAATTGGGGGGCTGGCTAGAGGCAGCCGTGAACACACGATAGCCAGCCCTCATGGTGTTTGTGTTATTAAAGAAAAAAAAAATTGGGGGGCTGGCTAGAGGCAGCTGTGGACACACGATAGCCAGCCCTCATGGTGTTTGTGTTATTAAAGAAAAAAAAAATTAGGGGGCTGGCTAGAGGCAGCCGTGGACACACGATAGCCAGCCCTCATGGTGTTTGTGTTATTAAAGAAAAAAAAAATTGGGGGGCTGGCTAGAGGCATCCGTGAACACACGATAGCCAGCCCTCATGGTGTTTGTGTTATTAAAGAAAAAAAAAATTGGGGGGCTGGCTAGAGGCAGCCGTGGACACACGATAGCCAGCCCTCATGGTGCTTGTGTTATTAAAGAAAAAAAAAATTGGGGGGCTGGCTAGAGGTAGCCGTGGATACACGATAGCCAGCCCTCATGGTGTTTGTGTTATTAAAGAAAAAAAAAAATTGGGGGGCTGGCTAGAGGCATCCGTGAACACACGATAGCCAGCCCTCATGGTGTTTGTGTTATTAAAGAAAAAAAAAATTGGGGGGCTGGCTAGAGGCAGCCGTGGACACACGATAGCCAGCCCTCATGGTGTTTGTGTTATTAAAGAAAAAAAAAATTGGGGGGCTGGCTAGAGGCAGCCGTGAACACACGATAGTCAGCCCTTATGGTGTTTGTGTTATTAAAGAAAAAAAAAATTGGGGGGCTGGCTAGAGGCAGCCGTGGACACACGATAGCCAGCCCTCATGGTGTTTGTGTTATTAAAGAAAAAAAAAATTGGGGGGCTGGCTAGAGGCAGCCGTGGACACACGATAGCCAGCCCTCATGGTGCTTGTGTTATTAAAGAAAAAAAAAATTGGGGGGCTGGCTAGAGGTAGCCGTGGATACACGATAGCCAGCCCTCATGGTGTTTGTGTTATTAAAGAAAAAAAAAATTGGGGGGCTGGCTAGAGGCAGCCGTGAACACACGATAGCCAGCCCTCATGGTGTTTGTGTTATTAAAGAAAAAAAAATTGGGGGGCTGGCTAGAGGCAGCTGTGGACACACGATAGCCAGCCCTCATGGTGTTTGTGTTATTAAAGAAAAAAAAAATTAGGGGGCTGGCTAGAGGCAGCCGTGGACACACGATAGCCAGCCCTCATGGTGTTTGTGTTATTAAAGAAAAAAAAAAATTGGGGGGCTGGCTAGAGGCAGCCGTGAACACACGATAGCCAGCCCTCATCGTGTTTGTGTTATTAAAGAAAAAAAAAATTGGGGGGCTGGCTAGAGGCAGCTGTGGACACACGATAGCCAGCCCTCATGGTGTTTGTGTTATTAAAGAAAAAAAAAATTAGGGGTCTGGCTAGAGGCAGCCGTGGACACACGATAGCCAGCCCTCATGGTGTTTGTGTTATTAAAGAAAAAAAAAATTGGGGGGCTGGCTAGAGGCAGCCGTGAACACACGATAGCCAGCCCTCATGGTGTTTGTGTTATTAAAGAAAAAAAAAATTGGGGGGCTGGCTAGAGGCAGCCGTGAACACACGATAGCCAGCCCTCATGGTGTTTGTGTTATTAAAGAAAAAAAATATTTGGGGGGCTGGCTAGAGGCAGCCGTGGACACACGATAGCCAGCCCTCATGGTGTTTGTGTTATTAAAGAAAAAAAAAATTGGGGGGCTGGCTAGAGGCAGCCGTGAACACACGATAGCCAGCCCTCATGGTGTTTGTGTTATTAAAGAAAAAAAAAAAATGGGGGGCTGGCTAGAGGCAGCCGTGGACACACGATAGCCAGCCCTCATGGTGCTTGTGTTATTAAAGAAAAAAAAAATTGGGGGGCTGGCTAGAGGTAGCCGTGGATACACGATAGCCAGCCCTCATGGTGTTTGTGTTATTAAAGAAAAAAAAAAATTGGGGGGCTGGCTAGAGGCATCCGTGAACACACGATAGCCAGCCCTCATGGTGTTTGTGTTGTTAAAGAAAAAAAAAATTGGGGGGCTGGCTAGAGGCAGCCGTGGACACACGATAGCCAGCCCTCATGGTGTTTGTGCTATTAAAGAAAAAAAAAATTGGGGGGCTGGCTAGAGGCAGCCGTGAACACACGATAGTCAGCCCTCATGGTGTTTGTGTTATTAAAGAAAAAAAAAATTGGGGGGCTGGCTAGAGGCAGCCGTGAACACACGATAGCCAGCCCTCATGGTGTTTGTGTTATTAAAGAAAAAAAAAAATTGGGGGGCTGGCTAGAGGCAGCCGTGGACACACGATAGCCAGCCCTCATGGTGTTTGTGTTATTAAAGAAAAAAAAATTGGGGGGCTGGCTAGAGGCAGCTGTGGACACACGATAGCCAGCCCTCATGGTGTTTGTGTTATTAAAGAAAAAAAAAATTAGGGGGCTGGCTAGAGGCAGCCGTGGACACACGATAGCCAGCCCTCATGGTGTTTGTGTTATTAAAGAAAAAAAAAAATTTGGGGGCTGGCTAGAGGCAGCCGTGAACACACGATAGCCAGCCCTCATGGTGTTTGTGTTATAAAAGAAAAAAAAAATTGGGGGGCTGGCTAGAGGCAGCCGTGGACACACGATAGCCAGCCCTCATGGTGTTTGTGTTATTAAAGAAAAAAAAAATTGGGGGGCTGGCTAGAGGCAGCCGTGAACACACGATAGCCAGCCCTCATGGTGTTTGTGTTATTAAAGAAAAAAAAAATTAGGGGGCTGGCTAGAGGCAGCCGTGGACACACGATAGCCAGCCCTCATGGTGTTTGTGTTATTAAAGAAAAAAAAAATTGGGGGGCTGGCTAGAGGCAGCCGTGAACACACGATAGCCAGCCCTCATGGTGTTTGTGTTATTAAAGAAAAAAAAAATTGGGGGGCTGGCTAGAGGCAGCCGTGAACACACGATAGCCAGCCCTCATGGTGTTTGTGTTATTAAAGAAAAAAAAAATTAGGGGGCTGGCTAGAGGCAGCCGTGGACACACGATAGCCAGCCCTCATGGTGTTTGTGTTATTAAAGAAAAAAAAAATTGGGGGGCTGGCTAGAGGCAGCCGTGAACACACGATAGCCAGCCCTCATGGTGTTTGTGTTATTAAAGAAAAAAAAAATTGGGGGGCTGGCTAGAGGCAGCTGTGGACACACGATAGCCAGCCCTCATGGTGTTTGTGTTATTAAAGAAAAAAAAAATTAGGGGGCTGGCTAGAGGCAGCCGTGGACACACGATAGCCAGCCCTCATGGTGTTTGTGTTATTAAAGAAAAAAAAAAATTGGGGGGCTGGCTAGAGGCAGCCGTGAACACACGATAGCCAGCCCTCATGGTGTTTGTGTTATTAAAGAAAAAAAAAATTGGGGGGCTGGCTAGAGGCAGCTGTGGACACACGATAGCCAGCCCTCATGGTGTTTGTGTTATTAAAGAAAAAAAAAATTAGGGGGCTGGCTAGAGGCAGCCGTGGACACACGATAGCCAGCGCTCATGGTGTTTGTGTTATTAAAGAAAAAAAAAATTGGGGGGCTGGCTAGAGGCAGCCGTGAACACACGATAGCCAGCCCTCATGGTGTTTGTGTTATTAAAGAAAAAAAAAATTGGGGGGCTGGCTAGAGGCAGCCGTGAACACACGATAGCCAGCCCTCATGGTGTTTGTGTTATTAAAGAAAAAAAATATTTGGGGGGCTGGCTAGAGGCAGCCGTGGACACACGATAGCCAGCCCTCATGGTGTTTGTGTTATTAAAGAAAAAAAAATTGGGGGGCTGGCTAGAGGCAGCCGTGAACACACGATAGCCAGCCCTCATGGTGTTTGTGTTATTAAAGAAAAAAAAAAATTGGGGGGCTGGCTAGAGGCAGCCGTGGACACACGATAGCCAGCCCTCATGGTGCTTGTGTTATTAAAGAAAAAAAAATTGGGGGGCTGGCTAGAGGTAGCCGTGGATACACGATAGCCAGCCCTCATGGTGTTTGTGTTATTAAAGAAAAAAAAAATTGGGGGGCTGGCTAGAGGCATCCGTGAACACACGATAGCCAGCCCTCATGGTGTTTGTGTTATTAAAGAAAAAAAAATTGGGGGGCTGGCTAGAGGCAGCCATGAACACACGATAGCCAGCCCTCATGGTGTTTGTGTTATTAAAGAAAAAAAATATTTGGGGGGCTGGCTAGAGGCAGCCGTGGACACACGATAGCCAGCCCTCATGGTGTTTGTGTTATTAAAGAAAAAAAAAATTGGGGGGCTGGCTAGAGGCAGCCGTGAACACACGATAGCCAGCCCTCATGGTGTTTGTGTTATTAAAGAAAAAAAAAATTGGGGGGCTGGCTAGAGGCAGCCGTGGACACACGATAGCCAGCCCTCATGGTGCTTGTGTTATTAAAGAAAAAAAAAAATTGGGGGGCTGGCTAGAGGTAGCCGTGGATACACGATAGCCAGCCCTCATGGTGTTTGTGTTATTAAAGAAAAAAAAAATTGGGGGGCTGGCTAGAGGCAGCCGTGGACACACGATAGCCAGCCCTCATGGTGCTTGTGTTATTAAAGAAAAAAAAAATTGGGGGGCTGGCTAGAGGTAGCCGTGGATACACGATAGCCAGCCCTCATGGTGTTTGTGTTATTAAAGAAAAAAAAAATTGGGGGGCTGGCTAGAGGCAGCCGTGAACACACGATAGCCAGCCCTCATGGTGTTTGTGTTATTAAAGAAAAAAAAATTGGGGGGCTGGCTAGAGGCAGCTGTGGACACACGATAGCCAGCCCTCATGGTGTTTGTGTTATTAAAGAAAAAAAAAATTAGGGGGCTGGCTAGAGGCAGCCGTGGACACACGATAGCCAGCCCTCATGGTGTTTGTGTTATTAAAGAAAAAAAAAATTGGGGGGCTGGCTAGAGGCAGCCGTGGACACACGATAGCCAGCCCTCATGGTGCTTGTGTTATTAAAGAAAAAAAAAATTGGGGGGCTGGCTAGAGGTAGCCGTGGATACACAATAGCCAGCCCTCATGGTGTTTGTGTTATTAAAGAAAAAAAAAAATTGGGGGGCTGGCTAGAGGCAGCCGTGAACACACGATAGCCAGCCCTCATGGTGTTTGTGTTATTAAAGAAAAAAAAATTGGGGGGCTGGCTAGAGGCAGCTGTGGACACACGATAGCCAGCCCTCATGGTGTTTGTGTTATTAAAGAAAAAAAAAATTAGGGGGCTGGCTAGAGGCAGCCGTGGACACACGATAGCCAGCCCTCATGGTGTTTGTGTTATTAAAGAAAAAAAAAAATTGGGGGGCTGGCTAGAGGCAGCCGTGAACACACGATAGCCAGCCCTCATGGTGTTTGTGTTATTAAAGAAAAAAAAAATTGGGGGGCTGGCTAGAGGCAGCTGTGGACACACGATAGCCAGCCCTCATGGTGTTTGTGTTATTAAAGAAAAAAAAAATTAGGGGGCTGGCTAGAGGCAGCCGTGGACACACGATAGCCAGCCCTCATGGTGTTTGTGTTATTAAAGAAAAAAAAAATTGGGGGGCTGGCTAGAGGCATCCGTGAACACACGATAGCCAGCCCTCATGGTGTTTGTGTTATTAAAGAAAAAAAAAATTGGGGGGCTGGCTAGAGGCAGCCGTGGACACACGATAGCCAGCCCTCATGGTGCTTGTGTTATTAAAGAAAAAAAAAATTGGGGGGCTGGCTAGAGGTAGCCGTGGATACACGATAGCCAGCCCTCATGGTGTTTGTGTTATTAAAGAAAAAAAAAAATTGGGGGGCTGGCTAGAGGCATCCGTGAACACACGATAGCCAGCCCTCATGGTGTTTGTGTTATTAAAGAAAAAAAAAATTGGGGGGCTGGCTAGAGGCAGCCGTGGACACACGATAGCCAGCCCTCATGGTGTTTGTGTTATTAAAGAAAAAAAAAATTGGGGGGCTGGCTAGAGGCAGCCGTGAACACACGATAGTCAGCCCTTATGGTGTTTGTGTTATTAAAGAAAAAAAAAATTGGGGGGCTGGCTAGAGGCAGCCGTGGACACACGATAGCCAGCCCTCATGGTGTTTGTGTTATTAAAGAAAAAAAAAATTGGGGGGCTGGCTAGAGGCAGCCGTGGACACACGATAGCCAGCCCTCATGGTGCTTGTGTTATTAAAGAAAAAAAAAATTGGGGGGCTGGCTAGAGGTAGCCGTGGATACACGATAGCCAGCCCTCATGGTGTTTGTGTTATTAAAGAAAAAAAAAATTGGGGGGCTGGCTAGAGGCAGCCGTGAACACACGATAGCCAGCCCTCATGGTGTTTGTGTTATTAAAGAAAAAAAAATTGGGGGGCTGGCTAGAGGCAGCTGTGGACACACGATAGCCAGCCCTCATGGTGTTTGTGTTATTAAAGAAAAAAAAAATTAGGGGGCTGGCTAGAGGCAGCCGTGGACACACGATAGCCAGCCCTCATGGTGTTTGTGTTATTAAAGAAAAAAAAAAATTGGGGGGCTGGCTAGAGGCAGCCGTGAACACACGATAGCCAGCCCTCATCGTGTTTGTGTTATTAAAGAAAAAAAAAATTGGGGGGCTGGCTAGAGGCAGCTGTGGACACACGATAGCCAGCCCTCATGGTGTTTGTGTTATTAAAGAAAAAAAAAATTAGGGGTCTGGCTAGAGGCAGCCGTGGACACACGATAGCCAGCCCTCATGGTGTTTGTGTTATTAAAGAAAAAAAAAATTGGGGGGCTGGCTAGAGGCAGCCGTGAACACACGATAGCCAGCCCTCATGGTGTTTGTGTTATTAAAGAAAAAAAAAATTGGGGGGCTGGCTAGAGGCAGCCGTGAACACACGATAGCCAGCCCTCATGGTGTTTGTGTTATTAAAGAAAAAAAATATTTGGGGGGCTGGCTAGAGGCAGCCGTGGACACACGATAGCCAGCCCTCATGGTGTTTGTGTTATTAAAGAAAAAAAAAATTGGGGGGCTGGCTAGAGGCAGCCGTGAACACACGATAGCCAGCCCTCATGGTGTTTGTGTTATTAAAGAAAAAAAAAAAATGGGGGGCTGGCTAGAGGCAGCCGTGGACACACGATAGCCAGCCCTCATGGTGCTTGTGTTATTAAAGAAAAAAAAAATTGGGGGGCTGGCTAGAGGTAGCCGTGGATACACGATAGCCAGCCCTCATGGTGTTTGTGTTATTAAAGAAAAAAAAAAATTGGGGGGCTGGCTAGAGGCATCCGTGAACACACGATAGCCAGCCCTCATGGTGTTTGTGTTATTAAAGAAAAAAAAAATTGGGGGGCTGGCTAGAGGCAGCCGTGGACACACGATAGCCAGCCCTCATGGTGTTTGTGCTATTAAAGAAAAAAAAAATTGGGGGGCTGGCTAGAGGCAGCCGTGAACACACGATAGTCAGCCCTCATGGTGTTTGTGTTATTAAAGAAAAAAAAAATTGGGGGGCTGGCTAGAGGCAGCCGTGAACACACGATAGCCAGCCCTCATGGTGTTTGTGTTATTAAAGAAAAAAAAAAATTGGGGGGCTGGCTAGAGGCAGCCGTGGACACACGATAGCCAGCCCTCATGGTGTTTGTGTTATTAAAGAAAAAAAAATTGGGGGGCTGGCTAGAGGCAGCTGTGGACACACGATAGCCAGCCCTCATGGTGTTTGTGTTATTAAAGAAAAAAAAAATTAGGGGGCTGGCTAGAGGCAGCCGTGGACACACGATAGCCAGCCCTCATGGTGTTTGTGTTATTAAAGAAAAAAAAAAATTTGGGGGCTGGCTAGAGGCAGCCGTGAACACACGATAGCCAGCCCTCATGGTGTTTGTGTTATTAAAGAAAAAAAAAATTGGGGGGCTGGCTAGAGGCAGCTGTGGACACACGATAGCCAGCCCTCATGGTGTTTGTGTTATTAAAGAAAAAAAAAATTAGGGGGCTGGCTAGAGGCAGCCGTGGACACACGAAAGCCAGCCCTCATGGTGTTTGTGTTATTAAAGAAAAAAAAAATTGGGGGGCTGGCTAGAGGCAGCCGTGAACACACGATAGCCAGCCCTCATGGTGTTTGTGTTATTAAAGAAAAAAAAAATTGGGGGGCTGGCTAGAGGCAGCCGTGAACACACGATAGCCAGCCCTAATGGTGTTTGTGTTATTAAAGGAAAAAAATATTTGGGGGGCTGGCTAGAGGCAGCCGTGGACACACGATAGCCAGCCCTCATGGTGTTTGTGTTATTAAAGAAAAAAAAATTGGGGGGCTGGCTAGAGGCAGCCGTGAACACACGATAGCCAGCCCTCATGGTGTTTGTGTTATTAAAGAAAAAAAAAATTGGGGGGCTGGCTAGAGGTAGCCGTGGATACACGATAGCCAGCCCTCATGGTGTTTGTGTTATTAAAGAAAAAAAAAAATTGGGGGGCTGGCTAGAGGCATCCGTGAACACACGATAGCCAGCCCTCATGGTGTTTGTGTTATTAAAGAAAAAAAAATTGGGGGGCTGGCTAGAGGCAGCCATGAACACACGATAGCCAGCCCTCATGGTGTTTGTGTTATTAAAGAAAAAAAATATTTGGGGGGCTGGCTAGAGGCAGCCGTGGACACACGATAGCCAGCCCTCATGGTGTTTGTGTTATTAAAGAAAAAAAAAATTGGGGGGCTGGCTAGAGGCAGCCGTGAACACACGATAGCCAGCCCTCATGGTGTTTGTGTTATTAAAGAAAAAAAAAATTGGGGGGCTGGCTAGAGGCAGCCGTGGACACACGATAGCCAGCTCTCATGGTGCTTGGGTTATTAAAGAAAAAAAAAATTGGGGGGCTAGCTAGAGGTAGCCGTGGATACACGATAGCCAGCCCTCATGGTGTTTGTGTTATTAAAGAAAAAAAAAAATTGGGGGGCTGGCTAGAGGCATCCGTGAACACACGATAGCCAGCCCTCATGGTGTTTGTGTTATTAAAGAAAAAAAAAATTGGGGGGCTGGCTAGAGGCAGCCGTGGACACACGATAGCCAGCCCTCATGGTGTTTGTGTTATTAAAGAAAAAAAAAATTGGGGGGCTGGCTAGAGGCAGCCGTGAACACACGATAGTCAGCCCTCATGGTGTTTGTGTTATTAAAGAAAAAAAAAATTGGGGGGCTGGCTAGAGGCAGCCGTGGACACACGATAGCCAGCCCTCATGGTGTTTGTGTTATTAAAGAAAAAAAAAATTGGGGGGCTGGCTAGAGGCAGCCGTGGACACACGATAGCCAGCCCTCATGGTGCTTGTGTTATTAAAGAAAAAAAAAATTGGGGGGCTGGCTAGAGGTAGCCGTGGATACACGATAGCCAGCCCTCATGGTGTTTGTGTTATTAAAGAAAAAAAAAAATTGGGGGGCTGGCTAGAGGCAGCCGTGAACACACGATAGCCAGCCCTCATGGTGTTTGTGTTATTAAAGAAAAAAAAATTGGGGGGCTGGCTAGAGGCAGCTGTGGACACACGATAGCCAGCCCTCATGGTGTTTGTGTTATTAAAGAAAAAAAAAATTAGGGGGCTGGCTAGAGGCAGCCGTGGACACACGATAGCCAGCCCTCATGGTGTTTGTGTTATTAAAGAAAAAAAAAAATTGGGGGGCTGGCTAGAGGCAGCCGTGAACACACGATAGCCAGCCCTCATGGTGTTTGTGTTATTAAAGAAAAAAAATATTTGGGGGGCTGGCTAGAGGCAGCCGTGGACACACGATAGCCAGCCCTCATGGTGTTTGTGTTATTAAAGAAAAAAAAATTGGGGGGCTGGCTAGAGGCAGCCGTGAACACACGATAGCCAGCCCTCATGGTGTTTGTGTTATTAAAGAAAAAAAAAAATTGGGGGGCTGGCTAGAGGCAGCCGTGGACACACGATAGCCAGCCCTCATGGTGCTTGTGTTATTAAAGAAAAAAAAAATTGGGGGGCTGGCTAGAGGTAGCCGTGGATACACGATAGCCAGCCCTCATGGTGTTTGTGTTATTAAAGAAAAAAAAAAATTGGGGGGCTGGCTAGAGGCATCCGTGAACACACGATAGCCAGCCCTCATGGTGTTTGTGTTATTAAAGAAAAAAAAATTGGGGGGCTGGCTAGAGGCAGCCATGAACACACGATAGCCAGCCCTCATGGTGTTTGTGTTATTAAAGAAAAAAAATATTTGGGTGGCTGGCTAGAGGCAGCCGTGGACACACGATAGCCAGCCCTCATGGTGTTTGTGTTATTAAAGAAAAAAAAAATTGGGGGGCTGGCTAGAGGCAGCCGTGAACACACGATAGCCAGCCCTCATGGTGTTTGTGTTATTAAAGAAAAAAAAAATTGGGGGGCTGGCTAGAGGCAGCCGTGGACACACGATAGCCAGCCCTCATGGTGCTTGTGTTATTAAAGAAAAAAAAAATTGGGGGGCTGGCTAGAGGTAGCCGTGGATACACGATAGCCAGCCCTCATGGTGTTTGTGTTATTAAAGAAAAAAAAAATTGGGGGCCTGGCTAGAGGCATCCGTGAACACACGATAGCCAGCCCTCATGGTGTTTGTGTTATTAAAGAAAAAAAAAATTGGGGGGCTGGCTAGAGGCAGCCGTGGACACACGATAGCCAGCCCTCATGGTGTTTGTGTTATTAAAGAAAAAAAAAATTGGGGGGCTGGCTAGAGGCAGCCGTGAACACACGATAGTCAGCCCTCATGGTGTTTGTGTTATTAAAGAAAAAAAAATTGGGGGGCTGGCTAGAGGCAGCCGTGGACACACGATAGCCAGCCCTCATGGTGTTTGTGTTATTAAAGAAAAAAAAATTGGGGGGCTGGCTAGAGGCAGCCGTGGACACACGATAGCCAGCCCTCATGGTGCTTGTGTTATTAAAGAAAAAAAAAATTGGGGGGCTGGCTAGAGGTAGCCGTGGATACACGATAGCCAGCCCTCATGGTGTTTGTGTTATTAAAGAAAAAAAAAAATTGGGGGGCTGGCTAGAGGCAGCCGTGAACACACGATAGCCAGCCCTCATGGTGTTTGTGTTATTAAAGAAAAAAAAATTGGGGGGCTGGCTAGAGGCAGCTGTGGACACACGATAGCCAGCCCTCATGGTGTTTGTGTTATTAAAGAAAAAAAAAATTAGGGGGCTGGCTAGAGGCAGCCGTGGACACACGATAGCCAGCCCTCATGGTGTTTGTGTTATTAAAGAAAAAAAAAAATTGGGGGGCTGGCTAGAGGCAGCCGTGAACACACGATAGCCAGCCCTCATGGTGTTTGTGTTATTAAAGAAAAAAAAAATTGGGGGGCTGGCTAGAGGCAGCTGTGGACACACGATAGCCAGCCCTCATGGTGTTTGTGTTATTAAAGAAAAAAAAAATTAGGGGGCTGGCTAGAGGCAGCCGTGGACACACGATAGCCAGCCCTCATGGTGTTTGTGTTATTAAAGAAAAAAAAAATTGGGGGGCTGGCTAGAGGCAGCCGTGAACACACGATAGCCAGCCCTCATGGTGTTTGTGTTATTAAAGAAAAAAAAAATTGGGGGGCTGGCTAGAGGCAGCCGTGAACACACGATAGCCAGCCCTCATGGTGTTTGTGTTATTAAAGAAAAAAAATATTTGGGGGGCTGGCTAGAGGCAGCCGTGGACACACGATAGCCAGCCCTCATGGTGTTTGTGTTATTAAAGAAAAAAAAATTGGGGGGCTGGCTAGAGGCAGCCGTGAACACACGATAGCCAGCCCTCATGGTGTTTGTGTTATTAAAGAAAAAAAAAAATTGGGGGGCTGGCTAGAGGCAGCCGTGGACACACGATAGCCAGCCCTCATGGTGCTTGTGTTATTAAAGAAAAAAAAAATTGGGGGGCTGGCTAGAGGTAGCCGTGGATACACGATAGCCAGCCCTCATGGTGTTTGTGTTATTAAAGAAAAAAAAAAATTGGGGGGCTGGCTAGAGGCATCCGTGAACACACGATAGCCAGCCCTCATGGTGTTTGTGTTATTAAAGAAAAAAAAAATTGGGGGGCTGGCTAGAGGCAGCCGTGAACACACGATAGCCAGCCCTCATGGTGTTTGTGTTATTAAAGAAAAAAAAAATTGGGGGGCTGGCTAGAGGCAGCCGTGGACACACGATAGCCAGCCCTCATGGTGCTTGTGTTATTAAAGAAAAAAAAAATTGGGGGGCTGGCTAGAGGTAGCCGTGGATACACGATAGCCAGCCCTCATGGTGTTTGTGTTATTAAAGAAAAAAAAAAATTGGGGGGCTGGCTAGAGGCATCCGTGAACACACGATAGCCAGCCCTCATGGTGTTTGTGTTATTAAAGAAAAAAAAAATTGGGGGGCTGGCTAGAGGCAGCCGTGGACACACGATAGCCAGCCCTCATGGTGTTTGTGTTATTAAAGAAAAAAAAAATTGGGGGGCTGGCTAGAGGCAGCCGTGAACACACGATAGTCAGCCCTCATGGTGTTTGTGTTATTAAAGAAAAAAAAAATTGGGGGGCTGGCTAGAGGCAGCCGTGGACACACGATAGCCAGCCCTCATGGTGTTTGTGTTATTAAAGAAAAAAAAAATTGGGGGGCTGGCTAGAGGCAGCCGTGGACACACGATAGCCAGCCCTCATGGTGCTTGTGTTATTAAAGAAAAAAAAAATTGGGGGGCTGGCTAGAGGTAGCCGTGGATACACGATAGCCAGCCCTCATGGTGTTTGTGTTATTAAAGAAAAAAAAAAATTGGGGGGCTGGCTAGAGGCAGCCGTGAACACACGATAGCCAGCCCTCATGGTGTTTGTGTTATTAAAGAAAAAAAAATTGGGGGGCTGGCTAGAGGCAGCTGTGGACACACGATAGCCAGCCCTCATGGTGTTTGTGTTATTAAAGAAAAAAAAAATTAGGGGGCTGGCTAGAGGCAGCCGTGGACACACGATAGCCAGCCCTCATGGTGTTTGTGTTATTAAAGAAAAAAAAAAATTGGGGGGCTGGCTAGAGGCAGCCGTGAACACACGATAGCCAGCCCTCATGGTGTTTGTGTTATTAAAGAAAAAAAATATTTGGGGGGCTGGCTAGAGGCAGCCGTGGACACACGATAGCCAGCCCTCATGGTGTTTGTGTTATTAAAGAAAAAAAAATTGGGGGGCTGGCTAGAGGCAGCCGTGAACACACGATAGCCAGCCCTCATGGTGTTTGTGTTATTAAAGAAAAAAAAAAATTGGGGGGCTGGCTAGAGGCAGCCGTGGACACACGATAGCCAGCCCTCATGGTGCTTGTGTTATTAAAGAAAAAAAAAATTGGGGGGCTGGCTAGAGGTAGCCGTGGATACACGATAGCCAGCCCTCATGGTGTTTGTGTTATTAAAGAAAAAAAAAAATTGGGGGGCTGGCTAGAGGCATCCGTGAACACACGATAGCCAGCCCTCATGGTGTTTGTGTTATTAAAGAAAAAAAAATTGGGGGGCTGGCTAGAGGCAGCCATGAACACACGATAGCCAGCCCTCATGGTGTTTGTGTTATTAAAGAAAAAAAATATTTGGGTGGCTGGCTAGAGGCAGCCGTGGACACACGATAGCCAGCCCTCATGGTGTTTGTGTTATTAAAGAAAAAAAAAATTGGGGGGCTGGCTAGAGGCAGCCGTGAACACACGATAGCCAGCCCTCATGGTGTTTGTGTTATTAAAGAAAAAAAAAATTGGGGGGCTGGCTAGAGGCAGCCGTGGACACACGATAGCCAGCCCTCATGGTGCTTGTGTTATTAAAGAAAAAAAAAATTGGGGGGCTGGCTAGAGGTAGCCGTGGATACACGATAGCCAGCCCTCATGGTGTTTGTGTTATTAAAGAAAAAAAAAATTGGGGGCCTGGCTAGAGGCATCCGTGAACACACGATAGCCAGCCCTCATGGTGTTTGTGTTATTAAAGAAAAAAAAAATTGGGGGGCTGGCTAGAGGCAGCCGTGGACACACGATAGCCAGCCCTCATGGTGTTTGTGTTATTAAAGAAAAAAAAAATTGGGGGGCTGGCTAGAGGCAGCCGTGAACACACGATAGTCAGCCCTCATGGTGTTTGTGTTATTAAAGAAAAAAAAATTGGGGGGCTGGCTAGAGGCAGCCGTGGACACACGATAGCCAGCCCTCATGGTGTTTGTGTTATTAAAGAAAAAAAAATTGGGGGGCTGGCTAGAGGCAGCCGTGGACACACGATAGCCAGCCCTCATGGTGCTTGTGTTATTAAAGAAAAAAAAAATTGGGGGGCTGGCTAGAGGTAGCCGTGGATACACGATAGCCAGCCCTCATGGTGTTTGTGTTATTAAAGAAAAAAAAAAATTGGGGGGCTGGCTAGAGGCAGCCGTGAACACACGATAGCCAGCCCTCATGGTGTTTGTGTTATTAAAGAAAAAAAAATTGGGGGGCTGGCTAGAGGCAGCTGTGGACACACGATAGCCAGCCCTCATGGTGTTTGTGTTATTAAAGAAAAAAAAAATTAGGGGGCTGGCTAGAGGCAGCCGTGGACACACGATAGCCAGCCCTCATGGTGTTTGTGTTATTAAAGAAAAAAAAAAATTGGGGGGCTGGCTAGAGGCAGCCGTGAACACACGATAGCCAGCCCTCATGGTGTTTGTGTTATTAAAGAAAAAAAAAATTGGGGGGCTGGCTAGAGGCAGCTGTGGACACACGATAGCCAGCCCTCATGGTGTTTGTGTTATTAAAGAAAAAAAAAATTAGGGGGCTGGCTAGAGGCAGCCGTGGACACACGATAGCCAGCCCTCATGGTGTTTGTGTTATTAAAGAAAAAAAAAATTGGGGGGCTGGCTAGAGGCAGCCGTGAACACACGATAGCCAGCCCTCATGGTGTTTGTGTTATTAAAGAAAAAAAAAATTGGGGGGCTGGCTAGAGGCAGCCGTGAACACACGATAGCCAGCCCTCATGGTGTTTGTGTTATTAAAGAAAAAAAATATTTGGGGGGCTGGCTAGAGGCAGCCGTGGACACACGATAGCCAGCCCTCATGGTGTTTGTGTTATTAAAGAAAAAAAAATTGGGGGGCTGGCTAGAGGCAGCCGTGAACACACGATAGCCAGCCCTCATGGTGTTTGTGTTATTAAAGAAAAAAAAAAATTGGGGGGCTGGCTAGAGGCAGCCGTGGACACACGATAGCCAGCCCTCATGGTGCTTGTGTTATTAAAGAAAAAAAAAATTGGGGGGCTGGCTAGAGGTAGCCGTGGATACACGATAGCCAGCCCTCATGGTGTTTGTGTTATTAAAGAAAAAAAAAAATTGGGGGGCTGGCTAGAGGCATCCGTGAACACACGATAGCCAGCCCTCATGGTGTTTGTGTTATTAAAGAAAAAAAAAATTGGGGGGCTGGCTAGAGGCAGCCGTGAACACACGATAGCCAGCCCTCATGGTGTTTGTGTTATTAAAGAAAAAAAAAATTGGGGGGCTGGCTAGAGGCAGCCGTGGACACACGATAGCCAGCCCTCATGGTGCTTGTGTTATTAAAGAAAAAAAAAATTGGGGGGCTGGCTAGAGGTAGCCGTGGATACACGATAGCCAGCCCTCATGGTGTTTGTGTTATTAAAGAAAAAAAAAAATTGGGGGGCTGGCTAGAGGCATCCGTGAACACACGATAGCCAGCCCTCATGGTGTTTGTGTTATTAAAGAAAAAAAAAATTGGGGGGCTGGCTAGAGGCAGCCGTGGACACACGATAGCCAGCCCTCATGGTGTTTGTGTTATTAAAGAAAAAAAAAATTGGGGGGCTGGCTAGAGGCAGCCGTGAACACACGATAGTCAGCCCTCATGGTGTTTGTGTTATTAAAGAAAAAAAAAATTGGGGGGCTGGCTAGAGGCAGCCGTGAACACACGATAGCCAGCCCTCATGGTGTTTGTGTTATTAAAGAAAAAAAAAATTGGGGGGCTGGCTAGAGGCAGCCGTGGACACACGATAGCCAGCCCTCATGGTGCTTGTGTTATTAAAGAAAAAAAAAATTGGGGGGCTGGCTAGAGGTAGCCGTGGATACACGATAGCCAGCCCTCATGGTGTTTGTGTTATTAAAGAAAAAAAAAATTGGGGGGCTGGCTAGAGGCATCCGTGAACACACGATAGCCAGCCCTCATGGTGTTTGTGTTATTAAAGAAAAAAAAAATTGGGGGGCTGGCTAGAGGCAGCCGTGGACACACGATAGCCAGCCCTCATGGTGTTTGTGTTATTAAAGAAAAAAAAAATTGGGGGGCTGGCTAGAGGCAGCCGTGGACACACGATAGCCAGCCCTCATGGTGTTTGTGTTATTAAAGAAAAAAAAAAATTGGGGGGCTGGCTAGAGGCAGCCGTGAACACACGATAGCCAGCCCTCATGGTGTTTGTGTTATTAAAGAAAAAAAAAATTGGGGGGCTGGCTAGAGGCAGCTGTGGACACACGATAGCCAGCCCTCATGGTGTTTGTGTTATTAAAGAAAAAAAAAATTAGGGGGCTGGCTAGAGGCAGCCGTGGACACACGATAGCCAGCCCTCATGGTGTTTGTGTTATTAAAGAAAAAAAAATTGGGGGGCTGGCTAGAGGCAGCCGTGAACACACGATAGCCAGCCCTCATGGTGTTTGTGTTATTAAAGAAAAAAAAAATTGGGGGGCTGGCTAGAGGCAGCCGTGAACACACGATAGCCAGCCCTCATGGTGTTTGTGTTATTAAAGAAAAAAAATATTTGGGGGGCTGGCTAGAGGCAGCCGTGGACACACGATAGCCAGCCCTCATGGTGTTTGTGTTATTAAAGAAAAAAAAATTGGGGGGCTGGCTAGAGGCAGCCGTGAACACACGATAGCCAGCCCTCATGGTGTTTGTGTTATTAAAGAAAAAAAAAATTGGGGGGCTGGCTAGAGGCAGCCGTGGACACACGATGGCCAGCCCTCATGGTGCTTGTGTTATTAAAGAAAAAAAAAATTGGGGGGCTGGCTAGAGGTAGCCGTGGATACACGATAGCCAGCCCTCATGGTGTTTGTGTTATTAAAGAAAAAAAAAAATTGGGGGGCTGGCTAGAGGCATCCGTGAACACACGATAGCCAGCCCTCATGGTGTTTGTGTTATTAAAGAAAAAAAAAATTGGGGGGCTGGCTAGAGGCAGCCGTGAACACACGATAGCCAGCCCTCATGGGGTTTGTGTTATTAAAGAAAAAAAAAATTGGGGGGCTGGCTAGAGGCAGCCGTGGACACACGATAGCCAGCCCTCATGGTGCTTGTGTTATTAAAGAAAAAAAAAATTGGGGGGCTGGCTAGAGGTAGCCGTGGATACACGATAGCCAGCCCTCATGGTGTTTGTGTTATTAAAGAAAAAAAAAAATTGGGGGGCTGGCTAGAGGCATCCGTGAACACACGATAGCCAGCCCTCATGGTGTTTGTGTTATTAAAGAAAAAAAAAATTGGGGGGCTGGCTAGAGGCAGCCGTGGACACACGATAGCCAGCCCTCATGGTGTTTGTGTTATTAAAGAAAAAAAAAATTGGGGGGCTGGCTAGAGGCAGCCGTGAACACACGATAGTCAGCCCTCATGGTGTTTGTGTTATTAAAGAAAAAAAAAATTGGGGGGCTGGCTAGAGGCAGCCGTGGACACACGATAGCCAGCCCTCATGGTGTTTGTGTTATTAAAGAAAAAAAAAATTGGGGGGCTGGCTAGAGGCAGCCGTGGACACACGATAGCCAGCCCTCATGGTGCTTGTGTTATTAAAGAAAAAAAAAATTGGGGGGCTGGCTAGAGGTAGCCGTGGATACACGATAGCCAGCCCTCATGGTGTTTGTGTTATTAAAGAAAAAAAAAAATTGGGGGGCTGGCTAGAGGCAGCCGTGAACACACGATAGCCAGCCCTCATGGTGTTTGTGTTATTAAAGAAAAAAAAATTGGGGGGCTGGCTAGAGGCAGCTGTGGACACACGATAGCCAGCCCTCATGGTGTTTGTGTTATTAAAGAAAAAAAAAATTAGGGGGCTGGCTAGAGGCAGCCGTGGACACACGATAGCCAGCCCTCATGGTGTTTGTGTTATTAAAGAAAAAAAAAAATTGGGGGGCTGGCTAGAGGCAGCCGTGAACACACGATAGCCAGCCCTCATGGTGTTTGTGTTATTAAAGAAAAAAAATATTTGGGGGGCTGGCTAGAGGCAGCCGTGGACACACGATAGCCAGCCCTCATGGTGTTTGTGTTATTAAAGAAAAAAAAATTGGGGGGCTGGCTAGAGGCAGCCGTGAACACACGATAGCCAGCCCTCATGGTGTTTGTGTTATTAAAGAAAAAAAAAATTGGGGGGCTGGCTAGAGGCAGCCGTGGACACACGATAGCCAGCCCTCATGGTGCTTGTGTTATTAAAGAAAAAAAAAATTGGGGGGCTGGCTAGAGGTAGCCGTGGATACACGATAGCCAGCCCTCATGGTGTTTGTGTTATTAAAGAAAAAAAAAAATTGGGGGGCTGGCTAGAGGCATCCGTGAACACACGATAGCCAGCCCTCATGGTGTTTGTGTTATTAAAGAAAAAAAAATTGGGGGGCTGGCTAGAGGCAGCCATGAACACACGATAGCCAGCCCTCATGGTGTTTGTGTTATTAAAGAAAAAAAATATTTGGGTGGCTGGCTAGAGGCAGCCGTGGACACACGATAGCCAGCCCTCATGGTGTTTGTGTTATTAAAGAAAAAAAAAATTGGGGGGCTGGCTAGAGGCAGCCGTGAACACACGATAGCCAGCCCTCATGGTGTTTGTGTTATTAAAGAAAAAAAAAATTGGGGGGCTGGCTAGAGGCAGCCGTGGACACACGATAGCCAGCCCTCATGGTGCTTGTGTTATTAAAGAAAAAAAAAATTGGGGGGCTGGCTAGAGGTAGCCGTGGATACACGATAGCCAGCCCTCATGGTGTTTGTGTTATTAAAGAAAAAAAAAAATTGGGGGGCTGGCTAGAGGCATCCGTGAACACACGATAGCCAGCCCTCATGGTGTTTGTGTTATTAAAGAAAAAAAAAATTGGGGGGCTGGCTAGAGGCAGCCGTGGACACACGATAGCCAGCCCTCATTGTGTTTGTGTTATTAAAGAAAAAAAAAATTGGGGGGCTGGCTAGAGGCAGCCGTGAACACACGATAGTCAGCCCTCATGGTGTTTGTGTTATTAAAGAAAAAAAAATTGGGGGGCTGGCTAGAGGCAGCCGTGGACACACGATAGCCAGCCCTCATGGTGTTTGTGTTATTAAAGAAAAAAAAAATTGGGGGGCTGGCTAGAGGCAGCCGTGGACACACGATAGCCAGCCCTCATGGTGCTTGTGTTATTAAAGAAAAAAAAAATTGGGGGGCTGGCTAGAGGTAGCCGTGGATACACGATAGCCAGCCCTCATGGTGTTTGTGTTATTAAAGAAAAAAAAAAATTGGGGGGCTGGCTAGAGGCAGCCGTGAACACACGATAGCCAGCCCTCATGGTGTTTGTGTTATTAAAGAAAAAAAAATTGGGGGGCTGGCTAGAGGCAGCTGTGCACACACGATAGCCAGCCCTCATGGTGTTTGTGTTATTAAAGAAAAAAAAAATTAGGGGGCTGGCTAGAGGCAGCCGTGGACACACGATAGCCAGCCCTCATGGTGTTTGTGTTATTAAAGAAAAAAAAAAATTGGGGGGCTGGCTAGAGGCAGCCGTGAACACACGATAGCCAGCCCTCATGGTGTTTGTGTTATTAAAGAAAAAAAAAATTGGGGGGCTGGCTAGAGGCAGCTGTGGACACACGATAGCCAGCCCTCATGGTGTTTGTGTTATTAAAGAAAAAAAAAATTAGGGGGCTGGCTAGAGGCAGCCGTGGACACACGATAGCCAGCCCTCATGGTGTTTGTGTTATTAAAGAAAAAAAAAATTGGGGGGCTGGCTAGAGGCAGCCGTGAACACACGATAGCCAGCCCTCATGGTGTTTGTGTTATTAAAGAAAAAAAAAATTGGGGGGCTGGCTAGAGGCAGCCGTGAACACACGATAGCCAGCCCTCATGGTGTTTGTGTTATTAAAGAAAAAAAATATTTGGGGGGCTGGCTAGAGGCAGCCGTGGACACACGATAGCCAGCCCTCATGGTGTTTGTGTTATTAAAGAAAAAAAAATTGGGGGGCTGGCTAGAGGCAGCCGTGAACACACGATAGCCAGCCCTCATGGTGTTTGTGTTATTAAAGAAAAAAAAAAATTGGGGGGCTGGCTAGAGGCAGCCGTGGACACACGATAGCCAGCCCTCATGGTGCTTGTGTTATTAAAGAAAAAAAAAATTGGGGGGCTGGCTAGAGGTAGCCGTGGATACACGATAGCCAGCCCTCATGGTGTTTGTGTTATTAAAGAAAAAAAAAAATTGGGGGGCTGGCTAGAGGCATCCGTGAACACACGATAGCCAGCCCTCATGGTGTTTGTGTTATTAAAGAAAAAAAAATTGGGGGGCTGGCTAGAGGCAGCCATGAACACACGATAGCCAGCCCTCATGGTGTTTGTGTTATTAAAGAAAAAAAATATTTGGGGGGCTGGCTAGAGGCAGCCGTGGACACACGATAGCCAGCCCTCATGGTGTTTGTGTTATTAAAGAAAAAAAAAATTGGGGGGCTGGCTAGAGGCAGCCGTGAACACACGATAGCCAGCCCTCATGGTGTTTGTGTTATTAAAGAAAAAAAAAATTGGGGGGCTGGCTAGAGGCAGCCGTGGACACACGATAGCCAGCCCTCATGGTGCTTGTGTTATTAAAGAAAAAAAAAATTGGGGGGCTGGCTAGAGGTAGCCGTGGATACACGATAGCCAGCCCTCATGGTGTTTGTGTTATTAAAGAAAAAAAAAAATTGGGGGGCTGGCTAGAGGCATCCGTGAACACACGATAGCCAGCCCTCATGGTGTTTGTGTTATTAAAGAAAAAAAAAATTGGGGGGCTGGCTAGAGGCAGCCGTGGACACACGATAGCCAGCCCTCATGGTGTTTGTGTTATTAAAGAAAAAAAAAATTGGGGGGCTGGCTAGAGGCAGCCGTGAACACACGATAGTCAGCCCTCATGGTGTTTGTGTTATTAAAGAAAAAAAAATTGGGGGGCTGGCTAGAGGCAGCCGTGGACACACGATAGCCAGCCCTCATGGTGTTTGTGTTATTAAAGAAAAAAAAAATTGGGGGGCTGGCTAGAGGCAGCCGTGGACACACGATAGCCAGCCCTCATGGTGCTTGTGTTATTAAAGAAAAAAAAAATTGGGGGGCTGGCTAGAGGTAGCCGTGGATACACGATAGCCAGCCCTCATGGTGTTTGTGTTATTAAAGAAAAAAAAAAATTGGGGGGCTGGCTAGAGGCAGCCGTGAACACACGATAGCCAGCCCTCATGGTGTTTGTGTTATTAAAGAAAAAAAAATTGGGGGGCTGGCTAGAGGCAGCTGTGGACACACGATAGCCAGCCCTCATGGTGTTTGTGTTATTAAAGAAAAAAAAAATTAGGGGGCTGGCTAGAGGCAGCCGTGGACACACGATAGCCAGCCCTCATGGTGTTTGTGTTATTAAAGAAAAAAAAAATTGGGGGGCTGGCTAGAGGCAGCCGTGAACACACGATAGCCAGCCCTCATGGTGTTTGTGTTATTAAAGAAAAAAAAAATTGGGGGGCTGGCTAGAGGCAGCCGTGAACACACGATAGCCAGCCCTCATGGTGTTTGTGTTATTAAAGAAAAAAAATATTTGGGGGGCTGGCTAGATGCAGCCGTGGACACACGATAGCCAGCCCTCATGGTGTTTGTGTTATTAAAGAAAAAAAAAATTGGGGGGCTGGCTAGAGGCAGCCGTGAACACACGATAGCCAGCCCTCATGGTGTTTGTGTTATTAAAGAAAAAAAAAAATTGGGGGGCTGTCTAGAGGCAGCCGTGGACACACGATAGCCAGCCCTCATGGTGCTTGTGTTATTAAAGAAAAAAAAAATTGGGGGGCTGGCTAGAGGTAGCCGTGGATACACGATAGCCAGCCCTCATGGTGTTTGTGTTATTAAAGAAAAAAAAAAATTGGGGGGCTGGCTAGAGGCATCCGTGAACACACGATAGCCAGCCCTCATGGTGTTTGTGTTATTAAAGAAAAAAAAATTGGGGGGCTGGCTAGAGGCAGCCATGAACACACGATAGCCAGCCCTCATGGTGTTTGTGTTATTAAAGAAAAAAAATATTTGGGGGGCTGGCTAGAGGCAGCCGTGGACACACGATAGCCAGCCCTCATGGTGTTTGTGTTATTAAAGAAAAAAAAAATTGGGGGGCTGGCTAGAGGCAGCCGTGAACACACGATAGCCAGCCCTCATGGTGTTTGTGTTATTAAAGAAAAAAAAAATTGGGGGGCTGGCTAGAGGCAGCCGTGGACACACGATAGCCAGCCCTCATGGAGCTTGTGTTATTAAAGAAAAAAAAAATTGGGGGGCTGGCTAGAGGTAGCCGTGGATACACGATAGCCAGCCCTCATGGTGTTTGTGTTATTAAAGAAAAAAAAAAATTGGGGGGCTGGCTAGAGGCATCCGTGAACACACGATAGCCAGCCCTCATGGTGTTTGTGTTATTAAAGAAAAAAAAAATTGGGGGGCTGGCTAGAGGCAGCCGTGGACACACGATAGCCAGCCCTCATGGTGTTTGTGTTATTAAAGAAAAAAAAAATTGGGGGGCTGGCTAGAGGCAGCCGTGAACACACGATAGTCAGCCCTCATGGTGTTTGTGTTATTAAAGAAAAAAAAATTGGGGGGCTGGCTAGAGGCAGCCGTGGACACACGATAGCCAGCCCTCATGGTGTTTGTGTTATTAAAGAAAAAAAAAATTGGGGGGCTGGCTAGAGGCAGCCGTGGACACACGATAGCCAGCCCTCATGGTGCTTGTGTTATTAAAGAAAAAAAAAATTGGGGGGCTGGCTAGAGGTAGCCGTGGATACACGATAGCCAGCCCTCATGGTGTTTGTGTTATTAAAGAAAAAAAAAAATTGGGGGGCTGGCTAGAGGCAGCCGTGAACACACGATAGCCAGCCCTCATGGTGTTTGTGTTATTAAAGAAAAAAAAATTGGGGGGCTGGCTAGAGGCAGCTGTGGACACACGATAGCCAGCCCTCATGGTGTTTGTGTTATTAAAGAAAAAAAAAATTAGGGGGCTGGCTAGAGGCAGCCGTGGACACACGATAGCCAGCCCTCATGGTGTTTGTGTTATTAAAGAAAAAAAAAAATTGGGGGGCTGGCTAGAGGCAGCCGTGAACACACGATAGCCAGCCCTCATGGTGTTTGTGTTATTAAAGAAAAAAAAAATTGGGGGGCTGGCTAGAGGCAGCTGTGGACACACGATAGCCAGCCCTCATGGTGTTTGTGTTATTAAAGAAAAAAAAAATTAGGGGGCTGGCTAGAGGCAGCCGTGGACACACGATAGCCAGCCCTCATGGTGTTTGTGTTATTAAAGAAAAAAAAAATTGGGGGGCTGGCTAGAGGCAGCCGTGAACACACGATAGCCAGCCCTCATGGTGTTTGTGTTATTAAAGAAAAAAAAAATTGGGGGGCTGGCTAGAGGCAGCCGTGAACACACGATAGCCAGCCCTCATGGTGTTTGTGTTATTAAAGAAAAAAAATATTTGGGGGGCTGGCTAGAGGCAGCCGTGGACACACGATAGCCAGCCCTCATGGTGTTTGTGTTATTAAAGAAAAAAAAATTGGGGGGCTGGCTAGAGGCAGCCGTGAACACACGATAGCCAGCCCTCATGGTGTTTGTGTTATTAAAGAAAAAAAAAAATTGGGGGGCTGGCTAGAGGCAGCCGTGGACACACGATAGCCAGCCCTCATGGTGCTTGTGTTATTAAAGAAAAAAAAAATTGGGGGGCTGGCTAGAGGTAGCCGTGGATACACGATAGCCAGCCCTCATGGTGTTTGTGTTATTAAAGAAAAAAAAAAATTGGGGGGCTGGCTAGAGGCATCCGTGAACACACGATAGCCAGCCCTCATGGTGTTTGTGTTATTAAAGAAAAAAAAATTGGGGGGCTGGCTAGAGGCAGCCATGAACACACGATAGCCAGCCCTCATGGTGTTTGTGTTATTAAAGAAAAAAAATATTTGGGGGGCTGGCTAGAGGCAGCCGTGGACACACGATAGCCAGCCCTCATGGTGTTTGTGTTATTAAAGAAAAAAAAAATTGGGGGGCTGGCTAGAGGCAGCCGTGAACACACGATAGCCAGCCCTCATGGTGTTTGTGTTATTAAAGAAAAAAAAAATTGGGGGGCTGGCTAGAGGCAGCCGTGGACACACGATAGCCAGCCCTCATGGTGCTTGTGTTATTAAAGAAAAAAAAAATTGGGGGGCTGGCTAGAGGTAGCCGTGGATACACGATAGCCAGCCCTCATGGTGTTTGTGTTATTAAAGAAAAAAAAAAATTGGGGGGCTGGCTAGAGGCATCCGTGAACACACGATAGCCAGCCCTCATGGTGTTTGTGTTATTAAAGAAAAAAAAAATTGGGGGGCTGGCTAGAGGCAGCCGTGGACACACGATAGCCAGCCCTCATGGTGTTTGTGTTATTAAAGAAAAAAAAAATTGGGGGGCTGGCTAGAGGCAGCCGTGAACACACGATAGTCAGCCCTCATGGTGTTTGTGTTATTAAAGAAAAAAAAATTGGGGGGCTGGCTAGAGGCAGCCGTGGACACACGATAGCCAGCCCTCATGGTGTTTGTGTTATTAAAGAAAAAAAAAATTGGGGGGCTGGCTAGAGGCAGCCGTGGACACACGATAGCCAGCCCTCATGGTGCTTGTGTTATTAAAGAAAAAAAAAATTGGGGGGCTGGCTAGAGGTAGCCGTGGATACACGATAGCCAGCCCTCATGGTGTTTGTGTTATTAAAGAAAAAAAAAAATTGGGGGGCTGGCTAGAGGCAGCCGTGAACACACGATAGCCAGCCCTCATGGTGTTTGTGTTATTAAAGAAAAAAAAATTGGGGGGCTGGCTAGAGGCAGCTGTGGACACACGATAGCCAGCCCTCATGGTGTTTGTGTTATTAAAGAAAAAAAAAATTAGGGGGCTGGCTAGAGGCAGCCGTGGACACACGATAGCCAGCCCTCATGGTGTTTGTGTTATTAAAGAAAAAAAAAATTGGGGGGCTGGCTAGAGGCAGCCGTGAACACACGATAGCCAGCCCTCATGGTGTTTGTGTTATTAAAGAAAAAAAAAATTGGGGGGCTGGCTAGAGGCAGCCGTGAACACACGATAGCCAGCCCTCATGGTGTTTGTGTTATTAAAGAAAAAAAATATTTGGGGGGCTGGCTAGAGGCAGCCGTGGACACACGATAGCCAGCCCTCATGGTGTTTGTGTTATTAAAGAAAAAAAAAATTGGGGGGCTGGCTAGAGGCAGCCGTGAACACACGATAGCCAGCCCTCATGGTGTTTGTGTTATTAAAGAAAAAAAAAAATTGGGGGGCTGTCTAGAGGCAGCCGTGGACACACGATAGCCAGCCCTCATGGTGCTTGTGTTATTAAAGAAAAAAAAAATTGGGGGGCTGGCTAGAGGTAGCCGTGGATACACGATAGCCAGCCCTCATGGTGTTTGTGTTATTAAAGAAAAAAAAAAATTGGGGGGCTGGCTAGAGGCATCCGTGAACACACGATAGCCAGCCCTCATGGTGTTTGTGTTATTAAAGAAAAAAAAATTGGGGGGCTGGCTAGAGGCAGCCATGAACACACGATAGCCAGCCCTCATGGTGTTTGTGTTATTAAAGAAAAAAAATATTTGGGGGGCTGGCTAGAGGCAGCCGTGGACACACGATAGCCAGCCCTCATGGTGTTTGTGTTATTAAAGAAAAAAAAAATTGGGGGGCTGGCTAGAGGCAGCCGTGAACACACGATAGCCAGCCCTCATGGTGTTTGTGTTATTAAAGAAAAAAAAAATTGGGGGGCTGGCTAGAGGCAGCCGTGGACACACGATAGCCAGCCCTCATGGAGCTTGTGTTATTAAAGAAAAAAAAAATTGGGGGGCTGGCTAGAGGTAGCCGTGGATACACGATAGCCAGCCCTCATGGTGTTTGTGTTATTAAAGAAAAAAAAAAATTGGGGGGCTGGCTAGAGGCAGCCGTGGACACACGATAGCCAGCCCTCATGGTTTTTGTGTTATTAAAGAAAAAAAAAATTGGGGGGCTGGCTAGAGGCAGCCGTGAACACACGATAGTCAGCCCTCATGGTGTTTGTGTTATTAAAGAAAAAAAAAATTGGGGGGCTGGCTAGAGGCAGCCGTGGACACACGATAGCCAGCCCTCATGGTGTTTGTGTTATTAAAGAAAAAAAAAAATGGGGGGCTGGCTAGAGGCAGCCGTGGACACACGATAGCCAGCCCTCATGGTGCTTGTGTTATTAAAGAAAAAAAAAATTGGGGGGCTGGCTAGAGGTAGCCGTGGATACACGATAGCCAGCCCTCATGGTGCTTGTGTTATTAAAGAAAAAAAAAATTGGGGGGCTGGCTAGAGGTAGCCGTGGATACACGATAGCCAGCCCTCATGGTGTTTGTGTTATTAAAGAAAAAAAAAAATTGGGGGGCTGGCTAGAGGCATCCGTGAACACACGATAGCCAGCCCTCATGGTGTTTGTGTTATTAAAGAAAAAAAAAATTGGGGGGCTGGCTAGAGGCAGCCGTGAACACACGATAGCCAGCCCTCATGGTGTTTGTGTTATTAAAGAAAAAAAAAATTGGGGGGCTGGCTAGAGGCAGCCGTGAACACACGATAGTCAGCCCTCATGGTGTTTGTGTTATTAAAGAAAAAAAAAATTGGGGGGCTGGCTAGAGGCAGCCGTGAACACACGATAGCCAGCCCTCATGGTGTTTGTGTTATTAAAGAAAAAAAAAAATTGGGGGGCTGGCTAGAGGCAGCCGTGGACACACGATAGCCAGCCCTCATGGTGCTTGTGTTATTAAAGAAAACAAAAATTGGGGGGCTGGCTAGAGGTAGCCGTGGATACACGATAGCCAGCCCTCATGGTGTTTGTGTTATTAAAGAAAAAAAAAAATTGGGGGGCTGGCTAGAGGCATCCGTGAACACACGATAGCCAGCCCTCATGGTGTTTGTGTTATTAAAGAAAAAAAAAATTGGGGGGCTGGCTAGAGGCAGCCGTGGACACACGATAGCCAGCCCTCATGGTGTTTGTGTTATTAAAGAAAAAAAAAATTGGGGGGCTGGCTAGAGGCAGCCGTGAACACACGATAGTCAGCCCTCATGGTGTTTGTGTTATTAAAGAAAAAAAAAATTGGGGGGCTGGCTAGAGGCAGCCGTGGACACACGATAGCCAGCCCTCATGGTGTTTGTGTTATTAAAGAAAAAAAAAATTGGGGGGCTGGCTAGAGGCAGCCGTGGACACACGATAGCCAGCCCTCATGGTGCTTGTGTTATTAAAGAAAAAAAAAATTGGGGGGCTGGCTAGAGGTAGCCGTGGATACACGATAGCCAGCCCTCATGGTGTTTGTGTTATTAAAGAAAAAAAAAAATTGGGGGGCTGGCTAGAGGCAGCCGTGAACACACGATAGCCAGCCCTCATGGTGTTTGTGTTATTAAAGAAAAAAAAATTGGGGGGCTGGCTAGAGGCAGCTGTGGACACACGATAGCCAGCCCACATGGTGTTTGTGTTATTAAAGAAAAAAAAAATTAGGGGGCTGGCTAGAGGCAGCCGTGGACACACGATAGCCAGCCCTCATGGTGTTTGTGTTATTAAAGAAAAAAAAAATTGGGGGGCTGGCTAGAGGCAGCCGTGAACACACGATAGCCAGCCCTCATGGTGTTTGTGTTATTAAAGAAAAAAAAAATTAGGGGGCTGGCTAGAGGCAGCTGTGGACACACGATAGCCAGCCCTCATGGTGTTTGTGTTATTAAAGAAAAAAAAAATTAGGGGGCTGGCTAGAGGCAGCCGTGGACACACGATAGCCAGCCCTCATGGTGTTTGTGTTATTAAAGAAAAAAAAAATTGGGGGGCTGGCTAGAGGCAGCCGTGAACACACGATAGCCAGCCCTCATGGTGTTTGTGTTATTAAAGAAAAAAAAAATTGGGGGGCTGGCTAGAGGCAGCCGTGAACACACGATAGCCAGCCCTCATGGTGTTTGTGTTATTAAAGAAAAAAAATATTTGGGGGGCTGGCTAGAGGCAGCCGTGGACACACGATAGCCAGCCCTCATGGTGTTTGTGTTATTAAAGAAAAAAAAAATTGGGGGGCTGGCTAGAGGCAGCCGTGAACACACGATAGCCAGCCCTCATGGTGTTTGTGTTATTAAAGAAAAAAAAATTGGGGGGCTGGCTAGAGGCAGCCGTGGACACACGATAGCCAGCCCTCATGGTGCTTGTGTTATTAAAGAAAAAAAAATTGGGGGGCTGGCTAGAGGTAGCCGTGGATACACGATAGCCAGCCCTCATGGTGTTTGTGTTATTAAAGAAAAAAAAAAATTGGGGGGCTGGCTAGAGGCAGCCGTGAACACACGATAGCCAGCCCTCATGGTGTTTGTGTTATTAAAGAAAAAAAAATTGGGGGGCTGGCTAGAGGCAGCTGTGGACACACGATAGCCAGCCCTCATGGTGTTTGTGTTATTAAAGAAAAAAAAAATTAGGGGGCTGGCTAGAGGCAGCCGTGGACACACGATAGCCAGCCCTCATGGTGTTTGTGTTATTAAAGAAAAAAAAAAATTGGGGGGCTGGCTAGAGGCAGCCGTGAACACACGATAGCCAGCCCTCATGGTGTTTGTGTTATTAAAGAAAAAAAAAATTGGGGGGCTGGCTAGAGGCAGCTGTGGACACACGATAGCCAGCCCTCATGGTGTTTGTGTTATTAAAGAAAAAAAAAATTAGGGGGCTGGCTAGAGGCAGCCGTGGACACACGATAGCCAGCCCTCATGGTGTTTGTGTTATTAAAGAAAAAAAAAATTGGGGGGCTGGCTAGAGGCAGCCGTGAACACACGATAGCCAGCCCTCATGGTGTTTGTGTTATTAAAGAAAAAAAAAATTGGGGGGCTGGCTAGAGGCAGCCGTGAACACACGATAGCCAGCCCTCATGGTGTTTGTGTTATTAAAGAAAAAAAATATTTGGGGGGCTGGCTAGAGGCAGCCGTGGACACACGATAGCCAGCCCTCATGGTGTTTGTGTCATTAAAGAAAAAAAAATTGGGGGGCTGGCTAGAGGCAGCCGTGAACACACGATAGCCAGCCCTCATGGTGTTTGTGTTATTAAAGAAAAAAAAAAATTGGGGGGCTGGCTAGAGGCAGCCGTGGACACACGATAGCCAGCCCTCATGGTGCTTGTGTTATTAAAGAAAAAAAAATTGGGGGGCTGGCTAGAGGTAGCCGTGGATACACGATAGCCAGCCCTCATGGTGTTTGTGTTATTAAAGAAAAAAAAAATTGGGGGGCTGGCTAGAGGCATCCGTGAACACACGATAGCCAGCCCTCATGGTGTTTGTGTTATTAAAGAAAAAAAAATTGGGGGGCTGGCTAGAGGCAGCCATGAACACACGATAGCCAGCCCTCATGGTGTTTGTGTTATTAAAGAAAAAAAATATTTGGGGGGCTGGCTAGAGGCAGCCGTGGACACACGATAGCCAGCCCTCATGGTGTTTGTGTTATTAAAGAAAAAAAAAATTGGGGGGCTGGCTAGAGGCAGCCGTGAACACACGATAGCCAGCCCTCATGGTGTTTGTGTTATTAAAGAAAAAAAAAAATTGGGGGGCTGGCTAGAGGCAGCCGTGGACACACGATAGCCAGCCCTCATGGTGCTTGTGTTATTAAAGAAAAAAAAAATTGGGGGGCTGGCTAGAGGTAGCCGTGGATACACGATAGCCAGCCCTCATGGTGTTTGTGTTATTAAAGAAAAAAAAAATTGGGGGGCTGGCTAGAGGCAGCCGTGGACACACGATAGCCAGCCCTCATGGTGCTTGTGTTATTAAAGAAAAAAAAAATTGGGGGGCTGGCTAGAGGTAGCCGTGGATACACGATAGCCAGCCCTCATGGTGTTTGTGTTATTAAAGAAAAAAAAAAATTGGGGGGCTGGCTAGAGGCAGCCGTGAACACACGATAGCCAGCCCTCATGGTGTTTGTGTTATTAAAGAAAAAAAAATTGGGGGGCTGGCTAGAGGCAGCTGTGGACACACGATAGCCAGCCCTCATGGTGTTTGTGTTATTAAAGAAAAAAAAAATTAGGGGGCTGGCTAGAGGCAGCCGTGGACACACGATAGCCAGCCCTCATGGTGTTTGTGTTATTAAAGAAAAAAAAAATTGGGGGGCTGGCTAGAGGCAGCCGTGGACACACGATAGCCAGCCCTCATGGTGCTTGTGTTATTAAAGAAAAAAAAAATTGGGGGGCTGGCTAGAGGTAGCCGTGGATACACGATAGCCAGCCCTCATGGTGTTTGTGTTATTAAAGAAAAAAAAAAATTGGGGGGCTGGCTAGAGGCAGCCGTGAACACACGATAGCCAGCCCTCATGGTGTTTGTGTTATTAAAGAAAAAAAAATTGGGGGGCTGGCTAGAGGCAGCTGTGGACACACGATAGCCAGCCCTCATGGTGTTTGTGTTATTAAAGAAAAAAAAAATTAGGGGGCTGGCTAGAGGCAGCCGTGGACACACGATAGCCAGCCCTCATGGTGTTTGTGTTATTAAAGAAAAAAAAAAATTGGGGGGCTGGCTAGAGGCAGCCGTGAACACACGATAGCCAGCCCTCATGGTGTTTGTGTTATTAAAGAAAAAAAAAATTGGGGGGCTGGCTAGAGGCAGCTGTGGACACACGATAGCCAGCCCTCATGGTGTTTGTGTTATTAAAGAAAAAAAAAATTAGGGGGCTGGCTAGAGGCAGCCGTGGACACACGATAGCCAGCCCTCATGGTGTTTGTGTTATTAAAGAAAAAAAAAATTGGGGGGCTGGCTAGAGGCAGCCGTGAACACACGATAGCCAGCCCTCATGGTGTTTGTGTTATTAAAGAAAAAAAAAATTGGGGGGCTGGCTAGAGGCAGCCGTGAACACACGATAGCCAACCCTCATGGTGTTTGTGTTATTAAAGAAAAAAAATATTTGGGGGGCTGGCTAGAGGCAGCCGTGGACACACGATAGCCAGCCCTCATGGTGTTTGTGTTATTAAAGAAAAAAAAATTGGGGGGCTGTCTAGAGGCAGCCGTGAACACACGATAGCCAGCCCTCATGGTGTTTGTGTTATTAAAGAAAAAAAAAAATTGGGGGGCTGGCTAGAGGCAGCCGTGGACACACGATAGCCAGCCCTCATGGTGCTTGTGTTATTAAAGAAAAAAAAAATTGGGGGGCTGGCTAGAGGTAGCCGTGGATACACGATAGCCAGCCCTCATGGTGTTTGTGTTATTAAAGAAAAAAAAAAATTGGGGGGCTGGCTAGAGGCATCCGTGAACACACGATAGCCAGCCCTCATGGTGTTTGTGTTATTAAAGAAAAAAAAATTGGGGGGCTGGCTAGAGGCAGCCATGAACACACGATAGCCAGCCCTCATGGTGTTTGTGTTATTAAAGAAAAAAAATATTTGGGGGGCTGGCTAGAGGCAGCCGTGGACACACGATAGCCAGCCCTCATGGTGTTTGTGTTATTAAAGAAAAAAAAAATTGGGGGGCTGGCTAGAGGCAGCCGTGAACACACGATAGCCAGCCCTCATGGTGTTTGTGTTATTAAAGAAAAAAAAAATTGGGGGGCTGGCTAGAGGCAGCCGTGGACACACGATAGCCAGCCCTCATGGTGCTTGTGTTATTAAAGAAAAAAAAAATTGGGGGGCTGGCTAGAGGTAGCCGTGGATACACGATAGCCAGCCCTCATGGTGTTTGTGTTATTAAAGAAAAAAAAAAATTGGGGGGCTGGCTAGAGGCATCCGTGAACACACGATAGCCAGCCCTCATGGTGTTTGTGTTATTAAAGAAAAAAAAAATTGGGGGGCTGGCTAGAGGCAGCCGTGGACACACGATAGCCAGCCCTCATGGTGTTTGTGTTATTAAAGAAAAAAAAAATTGGGGGGCTGGCTAGAGGCAGCCGTGAACACACGATAGTCAGCCCTCATGGTGTTTGTGTTATTAAAGAAAAAAAAAATTGGGGGGCTGGCTAGAGGCAGCCGTGGACACATGATAGCCAGCCCTCATGGTGTTTGTGTTATTAAAGAAAAAAAAAATTGGGGGGCTGGCTAGAGGCAGCCGTGGACACACGATAGCCAGCCCTCATGGTGCTTGTGTTATTAAAGAAAAAAAAAATTGGGGGGCTGGCTAGAGGTAGCCGTGGATACACGATAGCCAGCCCTCATGGTGTTTGTGTTATTAAAGAAAAAAAAAATTGGGGGGCTGGCTAGAGGCAGCCGTGAACACACGATAGCCAGCCCTCATGGTGTTTGTGTTATTAAAGAAAAAAAAATTGGGGGGCTGGCTAGAGGCAGCTGTGGACACACGATAGCCAGCCCTCATGGTGTTTGTGTTATTAAAGAAAAAAAAAATTAGGGGGCTGGCTAGAGGCAGCCGTGGACACACGATAGCCAGCCCTCATGGTGTTTGTGTTATTAAAGAAAAAAAAAATTGGGGGGCTGGCTAGAGGCAGCCGTGAACACACGATAGCCAGCCCTCATGGTGTTTGTGTTATTAAAGAAAAAAAAAATTGGGGGGCTGGCTAGAGGCAGCTGTGGACACACGATAGCCAGCCCTCATGGTGTTTGTGTTATTAAAGAAAAAAAAAATTAGGGGGCTGGCTAGAGGCAGCCGTGGACACACGATAGCCAGCCCTCATGGTGTTTGTGTTATTAAAGAAAAAAAAAATTGGGGGGCTGGCTAGAGGCAGCCGTGAACACACGATAGCCAGCCCTCATGGTGTTTGTGTTATTAAAGAAAAAAAAAATTGGGGGGCTGGCTAGAGGCAGCCGTGAACACACGATAGCCAGCCCTCATGGTGTTTGTGTTATTAAAGAAAAAAAATATTTGGGGGGCTGGCTAGAGGCAGCCGTGGACACACGATAGCCAGCCCTCATGGTGTTTGTGTTATTAAAGAAAAAAAAAATTGGGGGGCTGGCTAGAGGCAGCCGTGAACACACGATAGCCAGCCCTCATGGTGTTTGTGTTATTAAAGAAAAAAAAAAATTGGGGGGCTGGCTAGAGGAAGCCGTGGACACACGATAGCCAGCCCTCATGGTGCTTGTGTTATTAAAGAAAAAAAAAATTGGGGGGCTGGCTAGAGGTAGCCGTGGATACACGATAGCCAGCCCTCATGGTGTTTGTGTTATTAAAGAAAAAAAAAAATTGGGGGGCTGGCTAGAGGCATCCGTGAACACACGATAGCCAGCCCTCATGGTGTTTGTGTTATTAAAGAAAAAAAAAATTGGGGGGCTGGCTAGAGGCAGCCGTGGACACACGATAGCCAGCCCTCATGGTGTTTGTGCTATTAAAGAAAAAAAAAATTGGGGGGCTGGCTAGAGGCAGCCGTGAACACACGATAGTCAGCCCTCATGGTGTTTGTGTTATTAAAGAAAAAAAAAATTGGGGGGCTGGCTAGAGGAAGCCGTGAACACACGATAGCCAGCCCTCATGGTGTTTGTGTTATTAAAGAAAAAAAAAAATTGGGGGGCTGGCTAGAGGCAGCCGTGGACACACGATAGCCAGCCCTCATGGTGTTTGTGTTATTAAAGAAAAAAAGATTGGGTGGCTGGCTAGAGGCAGCTGTGGACACACGATAGCCAGCCCTCATGGTGTTTGTGTTATTAAAGAAAAAAAAAATTAGGGGGCTGGCTAGAGGCAGCCGTGGACACACGATAGCCAGCCCTCATGGTGTTTGTGTTATTAAAGAAAAAAAAAATTTGGGGGCTGGCTAGAGGCAGCCGTGAACACACGATAGCCAGCCCTCATGGTGTTTGTGTTATTAAAGAAAAAAAAAATTGGGGGGCTGGCTAGAGGCAGCTGTGGACACACGATAGCCAGCCCTCATGGTGTTTGTGTTATTAAAGAAAAAAAAAATTAGGGGGCTGGCTAGAGGCAGCCGTGGACACACGATAGCCAGCCCTCATGGTGTTTGTGTTATTAAAGAAAAAAAAAATTGGGGGGCTGGCTAGAGGCAGCCGTGAACACACGATAGCCAGCCCTCATGGTGTTTGTGTTATTAAAGAAAAAAAAAATTGGGGGGCTGGCTAGAGGCAGCCGTGAACACACGATAGCCAGCCCTAATGGTGTTTGTGTTATTAAAGGAAAAAAATATTTGGGGGGCTGGCTAGAGGCAGCCGTGGACACACGATAGCCAGCCCTCATGGTGTTTGTGTTATTAAAGAAAAAAAAATTGGGGGGCTGGCTAGAGGCAGCCGTGAACACACGATAGCCAGCCCTCATGGTGTTTGTGTTATTAAAGAAAAAAAAAATTGGGGGGCTGGCTAGAGGTAGCCGTGGATACACGATAGCCAGCCCTCATGGTGTTTGTGTTATTAAAGAAAAAAAAAAATTGGGGGGCTGGCTAGAGGCATCCGTGAACACACGATAGCCAGCCCTCATGGTGTTTGTGTTATTAAAGAAAAAAAAATTGGGGGGCTGGCTAGAGGCAGCCATGAACACACGATAGCCAGCCCTCATGGTGTTTGTGTTATTAAAGAAAAAAAATATTTGGGGGGCTGGCTAGAGGCAGCCGTGGACACACGATAGCCAGCCCTCATGGTGTTTGTGTTATTAAAGAAAAAAAAAATTGGGGGGCTGGCTAGAGGCAGCCGTGAACACACGATAGCCAGCCCTCATGGTGTTTGTGTTATTAAAGAAAAAAAAAATTGGGGGGCTGGCTAGAGGCAGCCGTGGACACACGATAGCCAGCCCTCATGGTGCTTGGGTTATTAAAGAAAAAAAAAATTGGGGGGCTAGCTAGAGGTAGCCGTGGATACACGATAGCCAGCCCTCATGGTGTTTGTGTTATTAAAGAAAAAAAAAAATTGGGGGGCTGGCTAGAGGCATCCGTGAACACACGATAGCCAGCCCTCATGGTGTTTGTGTTATTAAAGAAAAAAAAAATTGGGGGGCTGGCTAGAGGCAGCCGTGAACACACGATAGTCAGCCCTCATGGTGTTTGTGTTATTAAAGAAAAAAAAAATTGGGGGGCTGGCTAGAGGCAGCCGTGGACACACGATAGCCAGCCCTCATGGTGTTTGTGTTATTAAAGAAAAAAAAAATTGGGGGGCTGGCTAGAGGCAGCCGTGGACACACGATAGCCAGCCCTCATGGTGCTTGTGTTATTAAAGAAAAAAAAAATTGGGGGGCTGGCTAGAGGTAGCCGTGGATACACGATAGCCAGCCCTCATGGTGTTTGTGTTATTAAAGAAAAAAAAAAATTGGGGGGCTGGCTAGAGGCAGCCGTGAACACACGATAGCCAGCCCTCATGGTGTTTGTGTTATTAAAGAAAAAAAAATTGGGGGGCTGGCTAGAGGCAGCTGTGGACACACGATAGCCAGCCCTCATGGTGTTTGTGTTATTAAAGAAAAAAAAAATTAGGGGGCTGGCTAGAGGCAGCCGTGGACACACGATAGCCAGCCCTCATGGTGTTTGTGTTATTAAAGAAAAAAAAAAATTGGGGGGCTGGCTAGAGGCAGCCGTGTTCACACGATAGCCAGCCCTCATGGTGTTTGTGTTATTAAAGAAAAAAAATATTTGGGGGGCTGGCTAGAGGCAGCCGTGGACACACGATAGCCAGCCCTCATGGTGTTTGTGTTATTAAAGAAAAAAAAATTGGGGGGCTGGCTAGAGGCAGCCGTGAACACACGATAGCCAGCCCTCATGGTGTTTGTGTTATTAAAGAAAAAAAAAAATTGGGGGGCTGGCTAGAGGCAGCCGTGGACACACGATAGCCAGCCCTCATGGTGCTTGTGTTATTAAAGAAAAAAAAAATTGGGGGGCTGGCTAGAGGTAGCCGTGGATACACGATAGCCAGCCCTCATGGTGTTTGTGTTATTAAAGAAAAAAAAAAATTGGGGGGCTGGCTAGAGGCATCCGTGAACACACGATAGCCAGCCCTCATGGTGTTTGTGTTATTAAAGAAAAAAAAAATGGGGGGCTGGCTAGAGGCAGCCATGAACACACGATAGCCAGCCCTCATGGTGTTTGTGTTATTAAAGAAAAAAAATATTTGGGTGGCTGGCTAGAGGCAGCCGTGGACACACGATAGCCAGCCCTCATGGTGTTTGTGTTATTAAAGAAAAAAAAAATTGGGGGGCTGGCTAGAGGCAGCCGTGAACACACGATAGCCAGCCCTCATGGTGTTTGTGTTATTAAAGAAAAAAAAAATTGGGGGGCTGGCTAGAGGCAGCCGTGGACACACGATAGCCAGCCCTCATGGTGCTTGTGTTATTAAAGAAAAAAAAAATTGGGGGGCTGGCTAGAGGTAGCCGTGGATACACGATAGCCAGCCCTCATGGTGTTTGTGTTATTAAAGAAAAAAAAAATTGGGGGGCTGGCTAGAGGCATCCGTGAACACACGATAGCCAGCCCTCATGGTGTTTGTGTTATTAAAGAAAAAAAAAATTGGGGGGCTGGCTAGAGGCAGCCGTGGACACACGATAGCCAGCCCTCATGGTGTTTGTGTTATTAAAGAAAAAAAAAATTGGGGGGCTGGCTAGAGGCAGCCGTGAACACACGATAGTCAGCCCTCATGGTGTTTGTGTTATTAAAGAAAAAAAAATTGGGGGGCTGGCTAGAGGCAGCCGTGGACACACGATAGCCAGCCCTCATGGTGTTTGTGTTATTAAAGAAAAAAAAATTGGGGGGCTGGCTAGAGGCAGCCGTGGACACACGATAGCCAGCCCTCATGGTGCTTGTGTTATTAAAGAAAAAAAAAATTGGGGGGCTGGCTAGAGGTAGCCGTGGATACACGATAGCCAGCCCTCATGGTGTTTGTGTTATTAAAGAAAAAAAAAAATTGGGGGGCTGGCTAGAGGCAGCCGTGAACACACGATAGCCAGCCCTCATGGTGTTTGTGTTATTAAAGAAAAAAAAATTGGGGGGCTGGCTAGAGGCAGCTGTGGACACACGATAGCCAGCCCTCATGGTGTTTGTGTTATTAAAGAAAAAAAAAATTAGGGGGCTGGCTAGAGGCAGCCGTGGACACACGATAGCCAGCCCTCATGGTGTTTGTGTTATTAAAGAAAAAAAAAAATTGGGGGGCTGGCTAGAGGCAGCCGTGAACACACGATAGCCAGCCCTCATGGTGTTTGTGTTATTAAAGAAAAAAAAAATTGGGGGGCTGGCTAGAGGCAGCTGTGGACACACGATAGCCAGCCCTCATGGTGTTTGTGTTATTAAAGAAAAAAAAAATTAGGGGGCTGGCTAGAGGCAGCCGTGGACACACGATAGCCAGCCCTCATGGTGTTTGTGTTATTAAAGAAAAAAAAAATTGGGGGGCTGGCTAGAGGCAGCCGTGAACACACGATAGCCAGCCCTCATGGTGTTTGTGTTATTAAAGAAAAAAAAAATTGGGGGGCTGGCTAGAGGCAGCCGTGAACACACGATAGCCAGCCCTCATGGTGTTTGTGTTATTAAAGAAAAAAAATATTTGGGGGGCTGGCTAGAGGCAGCCGTGGACACACGATAGCCAGCCCTCATGGTGTTTGTGTTATTAAAGAAAAAAAAATTGGGGGGCTGGCTAGAGGCAGCCGTGAACACACGATAGCCAGCCCTCATGGTGTTTGTGTTATTAAAGAAAAAAAAAAATTGGGGGGCTGGCTAGAGGCAGCCGTGGACACACGATAGCCAGCCCTCATGGTGCTTGTGTTATTAAAGAAAAAAAAAATTGGGGGGCTGGCTAGAGGTAGCCGTGGATACACGATAGCCAGCCCTCATGGTGTTTGTGTTATTAAAGAAAAAAAAAAATTGGGGGGCTGGCTAGAGGCATCCGTGAACACACGATAGCCAGCCCTCATGGTGTTTGTGTTATTAAAGAAAAAAAAAATTGGGGGGCTGGCTAGAGGCAGCCGTGAACACACGATAGCCAGCCCTCATGGTGTTTGTGTTATTAAAGAAAAAAAAAATTGGGGGGCTGGCTAGAGGCAGCCGTGGACACACGATAGCCAGCCCTCATGGTGCTTGTGTTATTAAAGAAAAAAAAAATTGGGGGGCTGGCTAGAGGTAGCCGTGGATACACGATAGCCAGCCCTCATGGTGTTTGTGTTATTAAAGAAAAAAAAAAATTGGGGGGCTGGCTAGAGGCATCCGTGAACACACGATAGCCAGCCCTCATGGTGTTTGTGTTATTAAAGAAAAAAAAAATTGGGGGGCTGGCTAGAGGCAGCCGTGGACACACGATAGCCAGCCCTCATGGTGTTTGTGTTATTAAAGAAAAAAAAAATTGGGGGGCTGGCTAGAGGCAGCCGTGAACACACGATAGTCAGCCCTCATGGTGTTTGTGTTATTAAAGAAAAAAAAAATTGGGGGGCTGGCTAGAGGCAGCCGTGGACACACGATAGCCAGCCCTCATGGTGTTTGTGTTATTAAAGAAAAAAAAAATTGGGGGGCTGGCTAGAGGCAGCCGTGGACACACGATAGCCAGCCCTCATGGTGCTTGTGTTATTAAAGAAAAAAAAAATTGGGGGGCTGGCTAGAGGTAGCCGTGGATACACGATAGCCAGCCCTCATGGTGTTTGTGTTATTAAAGAAAAAAAAAAATTGGGGGGCTGGCTAGAGGCAGCCGTGAACACACGATAGCCAGCCCTCATGGTGTTTGTGTTATTAAAGAAAAAAAAATTGGGGGGCTGGCTAGAGGCAGCTGTGGACACACGATAGCCAGCCCTCATGGTGTTTGTGTTATTAAAGAAAAAAAAAATTAGGGGGCTGGCTAGAGGCAGCCGTGGACACACGATAGCCAGCCCTCATGGTGTTTGTGTTATTAAAGAAAAAAAAAATTGGGGGGCTGGCTAGAGGCAGCCGTGAACACACGATAGCCAGCCCTCATGGTGTTTGTGTTATTAAAGAAAAAAAATATTTGGGGGGCTGGCTAGAGGCAGCCGTGGACACACGATAGCCAGCCCTCATGGTGTTTGTGTTATTAAAGAAAAAAAAATTGGGGGGCTGGCTAGAGGCAGCCGTGAACACACGATAGCCAGCCCTCATGGTGTTTGTGTTATTAAAGAAAAAAAAAAATTGGGGGGCTGGCTAGAGGCAGCCGTGGACACACGATAGCCAGCCCTCATGGTGCTTGTGTTATTAAAGAAAAAAAAAATTGGGGGGCTGGCTAGAGGTAGCCGTGGATACACGATAGCCAGCCCTCATGGTGTTTGTGTTATTAAAGAAAAAAAAAAATTGGGGGGCTGGCTAGAGGCATCCGTGAACACACGATAGCCAGCCCTCATGGTGTTTGTGTTATTAAAGAAAAAAAAATTGGGGGGCTGGCTAGAGGCAGCCATGAACACACGATAGCCAGCCCTCATGGTGTTTGTGTTATTAAAGAAAAAAAATATTTGGGTGGCTGGCTAGAGGCAGCCGTGGACACACGATAGCCAGCCCTCATGGTGTTTGTGTTATTAAAGAAAAAAAAAATTGGGGGGCTGGCTAGAGGCAGCCGTGAACACACGATAGCCAGCCCTCATGGTGTTTGTGTTATTAAAGAAAAAAAAAATTGGGGGGCTGGCTAGAGGCAGCCGTGGACACACGATAGCCAGCCCTCATGGTGCTTGTGTTATTAAAGAAAAAAAAAATTGGGGGGCTGGCTAGAGGTAGCCGTGGATACACGATAGCCAGCCCTCATGGTGTTTGTGTTATTAAAGAAAAAAAAAAATTGGGGGGCTGGCTAGAGGCATCCGTGAACACACGATAGCCAGCCCTTATGGTGTTTGTGTTATTAAAGAAAAAAAAAATTGGGGGGCTGGCTAGAGGCAGCCGTGGACACACGATAGCCAGCCCTCATGGTGTTTGTGTTATTAAAGAAAAAAAAAATTGGGGGGCTGGCTAGAGGCAGCCGTGAACACACGATAGTCAGCCCTCATGGTGTTTGTGTTATTAAAGAAAAAAAAATTGGGGGGCTGGCTAGAGGCAGCCGTGGACACACGATAGCCAGCCCTCATGGTGTTTGTGTTATTAAAGAAAAAAAAAATTGGGGGGCTGGCTAGAGGCAGCCGTGGACACACGATAGCCAGCCCTCATGGTGCTTGTGTTATTAAAGAAAAAAAAAATTGGGGGGCTGGCTAGAGGTAGCCGTGGATACACGATAGCCAGCCCTCATGGTGTTTGTGTTATTAAAGAAAAAAAAAAATTGGGGGGCTGGCTAGAGGCAGCCGTGAACACACGATAGCCAGCCCTCATGGTGTTTGTGTTATTAAAGAAAAAAAAATTGGGGGGCTGGCTAGAGGCAGCTGTGGACACACGATAGCCAGCCCTCATGGTGTTTGTGTTATTAAAGAAAAAAAAAATTAGGGGGCTGGCTAGAGGCAGCCGTGGACACACGATAGCCAGCCCTCATGGTGTTTGTGTTATTAAAGAAAAAAAAAAATTGGGGGGCTGGCTAGAGGCAGCCGTGAACACACGATAGCCAGCCCTCATGGTGTTTGTGTTATTAAAGAAAAAAAAAATTGGGGGGCTGGCTAGAGGCAGCTGTGGACACACGATCGCCAGCCCTCATGGTGTTTGTGTTATTAAAGAAAAAAAAAATTAGGGGGCTGGCTAGAGGCAGCCGTGGACACATGATAGCCAGCCCTCATGGTGTTTGTGTTATTAAAGAAAAAAAAAATTGGGGGGCTGGCTAGAGGCAGCCGTGAACACACGATAGCCAGCCCTCATGGTGTTTGTGTTATTAAAGAAAAAAAAAATTGGGGGGCTGGCTAGAGGCAGCCGTGAACACACGATAGCCAGCCCTCATGGTGTTTGTGTTATTAAAGAAAAAAAATATTTGGGGGGCTGGCTAGAGGCAGCCGTGGACACACGATAGCCAGCCCTCATGGTGTTTGTGTTATTAAAGAAAAAAAAATTGGGGGGCTGGCTAGAGGCAGCCGTGAACACACGATAGCCAGCCCTCATGGTGTTTGTGTTATTAAAGAAAAAAAAAAATTGGGGGGCTGGCTAGAGGCAGCCGTGGACACACGATAGCCAGCCCTCATGGTGCTTGTGTTATTAAAGAAAAAAAAAATTGGGGGGCTGGCTAGAGGTAGCCGTGGATACACGATAGCCAGCCCTCATGGTGTTTGTGTTATTAAAGAAAAAAAAAAATTGGGGGGCTGGCTAGAGGCATCCGTGAACACACGATAGCCAGCCCTCATGGTGTTTGTGTTATTAAAGAAAAAAAAATTGGGGGGCTGGCTAGAGGCAGCCATGAACACACGATAGCCAGCCCTCATGGTGTTTGTGTTATTAAAGAAAAAAAATATTTGGGGGGCTGGCTAGAGGCAGCCGTGGACACACGATAGCCAGCCCTCATGGTGTTTGTGTTATTAAAGAAAAAAAAAATTGGGGGGCTGGCTAGAGGCAGCCGTGAACACACGATAGCCAGCCCTCATGGTGTTTGTGTTATTAAAGAAAAAAAAAATTGGGGGGCTGGCTAGAGGCAGCCGTGGACACACGATAGCCAGCCCTCATGGTGCTTGTGTTATTAAAGAAAAAAAAAATTGGGGGGCTGGCTAGAGGTAGCCGTGGATACACGATAGCCAGCCCTCATGGTGTTTGTGTTATTAAAGAAAAAAAAAAATTGGGGGGCTGGCTAGAGGCATCCGTGAACACACGATAGCCAGCCCTCATGGTGTTTGTGTTATTAAAGAAAAAAAAAATTGGGGGGCTGGCTAGAGGCAGCCGTGGACACACGATAGCCAGCCCTCATGGTGTTTGTGTTATTAAAGAAAAAAAAAATTGGGGGGCTGGCTAGAGGCAGCCGTGAACACACGATAGTCAGCCCTCATGGTGTTTGTGTTATTAAAGAAAAAAAAAATTGGGGGGCTGGCTAGAGGCAGCCGTGGACACACGATAGCCAGCCCTCATGGTGTTTGTGTTATTAAAGAAAAAAAAAATTGGGGGGCTGGCTAGAGGCAGCCGTGGACACACGATAGCCAGCCCTCATGGTGCTTGTGTTATTAAAGAAAAAAAAAATTGGGGGGCTGGCTAGAGGTAGCCGTGGATACACGATAGCCAGCCCTCATGGTGTTTGTGTTATTAAAGAAAAAAAAAAATTGGGGGGCTGGCTAGAGGCAGCCGTGAACACACGATAGCCAGCCCTCATGGTGTTTGTGTTATTAAAGAAAAAAAAATTGGGGGGCTGGCTAGAGGCAGCTGTGGACACACGATAGCCAGCCCTCATGGTGTTTGTGTTATTAAAGAAAAAAAAAATTAGGGGGCTGGCTAGAGGCAGCCGTGGACACACGATAGCCAGCCCTCATGGTGTTTGTGTTATTAAAGAAAAAAAAAAATTGGGGGGCTGGCTAGAGGCAGCCGTGAACACACGATAGCCAGCCCTCATGGTGTTTGTGTTATTAAAGAAAAAAAATATTTGGGGGGCTGGCTAGAGGCAGCCGTGGACACACGATAGCCAGCCCTCATGGTGTTTGTGTTATTAAAGAAAAAAAAATTGGGGGGCTGGCTAGAGGCAGCCGTGAACACACGATAGCCAGCCCTCATGGTGTTTGTGTTATTAAAGAAAAAAAAAAATTGGGGGGCTGGCTAGAGGCAGCCGTGGACACACGATAGCCAGCCCTCATGGTGCTTGTGTTATTAAAGAAAAAAAAAATTGGGGGGCTGGCTAGAGGTAGCCGTGGATACACGATAGCCAGCCCTCATGGTGTTTGTGTTATTAAAGAAAAAAAAAAAATTGGGGGGCTGGCTAGAGGCATCCGTGAACACACGATAGCCAGCCCTCATGGTGTTTGTGTTATTAAAGAAAAAAAAATTGGGGGGCTGGCTAGAGGCAGCCATGAACACACGATAGCCAGCCCTCATGGTGTTTGTGTTATTAAAGAAAAAAAATATTTGGGGGGCTGGCTAGAGGCAGCCGTGGACACACGATAGCCAGCCCTCATGGTGTTTGTGTTATTAAAGAAAAAAAAAATTGGGGGGCTGGCTAGAGGCAGCCGTGAACACACGATAGCCAGCCCTCATGGTGTTTGTGTTATTAAAGAAAAAAAAAATTGGGGGGCTGGCTAGAGGCAGCCGTGGACACACGATAGCCAGCCCTCATGGTGCTTGTGTTATTAAAGAAAAAAAAAATTGGGGGGCTGGCTAGAGGCAGCCGTGGACACACGATAGCCAGCCCTCATGGTGCTTGTGTTATTAAAGAAAAAAAAAATTGGGGGGCTGGCTAGAGGTAGCCGTGGATACACGATAGCCAGCCCTCATGGTGTTTGTGTTATTAAAGAAAAAAAAAAATTGGGGGGCTGGCTAGAGGCAGCCGTGGACACATGATAGCCAGCCCTCATGGTGTTTGTGTTATTAAAGAAAAAAAAAAATTGGGGGGCTGGCTAGAGGCATCCGTGAACACACGATAGCCAGCCCTCATGGTGTTTGTGTTATTAAAGAAAAAAAAAATTGGGGGGCTGGCTAGAGGCAGCCGTGGACACACGATAGCCAGCCCTCATGGTGTTTGTGTTATTAAAGAAAAAAAAAATTGGGGGGCTGGCTAGAGGCAGCCGTGAACAAAATGCTTCATTTCTGCATCGTGGTTACATAGCCTTAGTGTCAGGGGCGGACACAGACTGTAGTGGGCCCCTGTGCAAGAAATTTTTGGGGGCCCCCCCCTGCCCTTCATAAGGCAACAAAGTTATGTAAACATAACCCCCCCATGTGCAGCCCTCATCCCCCCCATATGCAGCTCTCATCCCATGTGCAGCTCACCCCCCCGTGCATCTCTCATCCCCCCGTGCATCTCTCACCCCCCCGTGCATCTCTCATCCCCCCCGTGCATCTCTCATCCCCCCCCGTGCATCTCTCATCCCCCCCCGTGCATCTCTCATCCCCCCCATGTGCATCTCTCATCCCTCCCCCTGCATCTCTTGCCCCCCCGTGCATCTCTCATCCCCCCGTGCATCTCTCATCCCCCCCGTGCATCTCTCATTCCCCCCCCCCGTGCATCTCTCATCCCTCCCATGTGCATCTCTCATTCCCCCCCGTGCATCTCTCATTCCCCCCCCGTGCATCTCTCATCCCTCCCATGTGCATCTCTCACCCCCCCGTGCATCTCTCATCCCCCCATGTGCATCTCTCATCCCTCCCATGTGCATCTCTCACCCCCCATGTGCATCTCTCATCCCTCCCATGTGCATCTCTCATCCCCCCATGTGCATCTCTCATCCCTCCCATGTGCATCTCTCACCCCCCATGTGCATCTCTCATCCCTCCCATGTGCATCTCTCATCCCCCCATGTGCATCTCTCATCCCTCCCATGTGCATCTCTCATCCCCCCATGTGCATCTCTCATCCCTCCCATGTGCATCTCTCACCCCCCCGTGCATCTCTCATCCCCCCATGTGCATCTCTCATCCCTCCCATGTGCATCTCTCACCCCCCCGTGCATCTCTCATCCCCCCCCGTGCATCTCTCATCCCCCCCATGTGCATCTCTCATCCCTCCCCCTGCATCTCTTGCCCCCCCGTGCATCTCTCATCCCCCCGTGCATCTCTCATCCCCCCCGTGCATCTCTCATTCCCCCCCCCGTGCATCTCTCATCCCTCCCATGTGCATCTCTCATTCCCCCCCCGTGCATCTCTCATTCCCCCCCCGTGCATCTCTCATCCCTCCCATGTGCATCTCTCACCCCCCCGTGCATCTCTCATCCCCCCATGTGCATCTCACATCCCTCCCATGTGCATCTCACATCCCTCCCATGTGCATCTCTCACCCCCCCGTGCATCTCTCATCCCCCCCATGTGCATCTCTCATCCCCCCCATGTGCATCTCTCATCCCCCCCATGTGCATCTCTCATCCCCCCCATGTGCATCTCTCACCCCCCCATGTGCATCTCTCACCCCCCCATGTGCATCTCTCATCCCCCCCATGTGCATCTCTCATCCCCCCCCATGTGCATCTCTGATTCCCCCACTCCTGATTAATTAATTGTATTTAAAAAAAATAAAACTTGTTATACTTACCCCCATGCGATCCCTGCAGAATCCTGGCGCTCGTCCACGTCGCTGCCACCAGGTTCTCCTGACGTTCGGCCATGTGACGGCGCCACATACATAGCCATCAGCTTTTGTTTTGGCCAAAAGATTTTTAAAGCCGCCACCACGATAAGGTAGACTCTTCTGGCCGGGCCCTACTCTAAGCTATTAAAATTTTCTTAAAATATCCAATACTCTTTTTAGATATATTTTTATTTAGTTTTCTTTAAGGGAATGTGTCATATACATTTTTTTTTTAAATGACCAATAATACCACATACAGGGAATACCGCCACACCATGACCAGACCACATATTACCACAACATAGTGGCCGAATAATACCACACAGAAGGGAGAAAAACTGCCACACCATGACCAGACCACATATTACCACCACATTACTAATATTACCACCACATTACTAATATTACCATAAGTGTCATTATACACGGGAGCTCTATACATGGTATGTATAATGTAAGTGTCCAGGTAATCTAGTGATCACCAGTGACATTATACACAGGAGCTCTGTATATAGTGTACAGGTAATACAGTGATCACCAGTGACATTATACACAGGAGCTCTGTATATAGTGTCAGTGTACAGGTAATACAGTGATCACCAGTGACATTATACATAGGAGCTCTGTATATAGTGTACAGGTAATACAGTGATCACCAGTGACATTATACACAGGAGCCCGGTACATAGTATATAGTGTAAGTGTACATGTAATACACTGACTCACTGGTGACGTCTCTAGGTGAAGTCCTTCAGCTACGCTTTTCTCCTTCATTCAGCACAGACCGCCATCACGTCTTCCAGCCAGGACTTGTCTCTGCATAAAATAACACAGTTATCTAGAGCACATTCCCCAACTTCTACATTACGCAGCTGAATACAGACGTGCATCCACCATCAATATATGGTTAGTTATTATGCCACCTACCATTCCAAATATAAATTGTAATCCACCACGGTGCCCCCATTAACTGTAAATAGGCACTTAATATATAATTTAATTAGAACCTCTACTCTTTCCGCCAATTTGTTACCAGTTACACTCCTGCATCCGCAACGCCCCCTACTCTATGCTTCCTGCTCCCCGCATTCATTATTTACATGCACCCCCTGCCCCAATTCATTATATCATGTCCGTGCTCTCCCCACCCCATCATCATTTACTCTCCCCCACCCCACATTCATTATGTGCAGCTCATTATCCCCCTACTCCCAATTCCCCCATGTGCAGCTCATTTTCTCCCAATTCCCCCATGTGCAGCTCTCATCCCCCCCATGTGCAGCTTTCAAACCCCCCCCATGTGCAGCTCTCAAACCCCCCCATGTGCACATCTCTCACCACCCCCCCATGTGCACATCTCTCACCCCCCCATGTGCACATCTCTCATCCCCCTCCCCCACATGTGCCCCTCTCTCATCCCCCCCATGTGCATCTCTCATCCCCCCACATGTGCGGCTCTCACCACCTACCCATGTGCACCTCTCTCACCCCCCCATGTGCACCTCTCTCATCCCCCTCCCCCACATGTGCACTTCTCTCATCCCCCTCCCCCACATGTGCACCTCTCTCATCCCCCCCACATGTGCATCTCTCATCTCCCCCCCCCACATGTGCCTCTCTCATCCCGCCCCACATGTGCATCTCTCATCCCCCCCCCCCATGTGCATCTCCCATTCCCCCCACTCCTAGTTAATTGTATTTAAAAAAAAATAAAACTTGTTATACTTACCCCCATGCGATCCCTGCAGAATCCTGGCACTCGTCCAAATCGCTGACACCAGGTTCTCCTGACTTCCGGCCATGTGACGGCGCCGTCACATGACCGGAAGTCAGGGGAATCATGAAGGCGCTGCCACGGCAGCGCAGCGCAGCGCTGAGATGTCCCGGACCCGGCGCTTAGCATGGGGCCGGAGGCCCCATCAGGCGAGAGATGCACAAGAGGGGGGCCCCCAACGGGGCTCCGAGGGGGCCCCTACCGGCCGGGCCCCACACTGGAGTCAGGGCAGACATGCCCTGATGGCGGCCGTGCTGGAGGCTGGAGGGGCCCCCTCTCCCTCGGGGCCCCCGTTCAATGAACCGGCTGCACGGGCGGTAGTTCCGCCCCTGCTTAGTGTTATTAAAGCAAAAAAAATTTGAGAGTTGGCTATATACATTATATGCCCAATATGAGGGCTGGATGCAGGTAATCCAGGACAACCAGCAGCCAGCTCTCATGCTTGCGTGCACATTAGAAAGAGAAACATTGCCATCTGGTGTTTTTACAATCCTAAAATAAAAAATTAAAAAGTTGGACAACATTGCCACCCGGTGGAGTTTCCTCAGAACACATAATGTCAACAAAAAAGTCAATGAGGGCTGGCTATTGGTCAATCAGGTAAGTGATTTAGCCAACCCTAATGTTACATTTTTTTGCATTTTTATTGCGTAGACCCCCTCAGGAGCGATATTTCAGGCCGCAGAGCGTGCAGTTTCGAGCAAAAATTTTGCCTTAACCCTGAAAAAAATTTAGCGCATCCCACCGCGTGCGTAAGCGTCCCAAATGCCAAAAAACAAATTTCCCCCATCAGTCCCTATATATTACTATAGTACAGAAGGTCATACTACCATATTGACTCTTTAGTCCAGTTCCAATGTATCAAGGTCAAGCCTGTTGCCCAAATGCAACAGATGTTGCATTCCGGCAACAAAAGTCGGCCATCTTGTGTCCCGTTTGCAACAAAAGGTCATCCTTTGTTGCCTTTCGGCAACATTTAAGGTCAAGCCTGTTGCAAACGGGACACGAAGCCTCTGATTTTGACCAAAGGTGCACCTCATCAATTTTTTTTTGTACAATTTAACTCCTATTGTTCATTTCGCATCGACTCAGCTCTGTATCTGCTGTAGGATACTTCTAATATTTGTTACTTTCTGTTACCCATATTGGAATGGTTTATATTAAATACTTCATTTCTGTGAATTGAGCCTTTTACTCAGTAAATGAATGATTTGTGAATTACTCATTCCTGACGTCATTTCACGCTTCTGTACATACAGTGCCTTTCAGAAATGACAGCGTGTTGCTGTACTCGATGCCCATGGACCATATGATGGAAATACACTGAGCACAAGCCGTAGCAATAAACTTGTGGCTGCTTCCTTTTGCTGAACTTTCGCTAACAATTATTTGATATTGATTTATTGCCTTTAATGAGAGCTACCTATTGACAATTAAAAAAATTAGTGGGTACGGAAAGTATTCAGACTCCTTTAAATTGTTTACTCTGTTTCATTGCAGCCATTTGGTGAATTCTAAAAAGTTCATTTTTTTCTCATTAATGTCCACTCTGCACCCCATCTTGAGTGAAAAAAAACAGAAATGTAGAAATTTTTGCAAATTTATTAAAAAAGAAAACCTGAAATATCACACGGGCATAAGTATTCACACCCTTTGCTCAGTATTGAGTAGAAGCACCCTTTTGAGCTAGTACAGCCGTGAGTCTTCTTGGGAATGATGCAACAAGTTTTTCACAGCTGGATTTTGGGATCCTCTGCCATTCTTCCTTGCAGATCCTCTCCAGTTCCGTCAGGTTGGATGGTGAACGTTGGTGGACAGCCATTTTCAGGTCTCTCCAGAGATGCTCAATTGGGTTTAGGTCAGGGCTCTGGCTGGGCCAGTCAAGAATGGTCACATAGTTGTTCTGAAGCCACTCCTTTGTTATTTTAGCTTTGTGCTTAGGGTCATTGTCTTGTTGGACGGTGAACCTTCGGCCAAGCCTGAGGTCCAGAGCACTCTGGAAGAAGTTTTCATCCAGGATATCTCTGTACTTGACTGCATTCATGTTTCCTTCAATTGCAACCAGCTGTCCTGTCCCTGCAGCTGAAAAACACCCCCATAGCATGATGCTGCCTCCATCATGTTTCACTGTTGGGATTGTATTGGGCAGGTGATGAGCAGTGCCTGGTTTTCTCCACACATACCGCTTAGAATTATCATCAAAAAATTCTATCTTCGTCTCATCAGACCAGAGAATTTTATTTTTCATAGTCTGGGAGTCCTTCATGTGTTTTTGAGCAAACTCTATGCGGGCTTTCAGTGTCTTGCACTGAGGAGAGACTTCCATTGGGCCACTCTGCCATAAAGGCCCGACTGGTGGAGAGCTGCAGTGATAGTTGACTTTGTGGAACTTTCTCCTATCTCCCTACTGCATCTCTGGAGCTCAGCCACAGTGATTTTGGGGTTCTTCTTTACCTCTCTCACCAAGGCTATTCTCCCACAATTGCTCAGTTTGGCTGGACAGCCAGGTCTAGGAAGACTTCTAGTGGTGCTAAACTTCTTCCATTTAAGGATTATGGAGGCCACTGTGCTCTTAGGACCCTTGAGTAATGCATAAATTCTTTTGTAACCTTGGCCAGATCTGTGCCTTGCCACAATTCTGTCTCTGAGCTCCTTGGGCAGTTCCTTTGAGCTCATGATTCTCATTTGGTCTGACATGCACTGTGAGCTTTGAGGTCTTATATAGACAGGTGTGTGCCTTTCCAAATCAAGTCCTATCAGTTTAATTAAACACAGCTGGACTCCAATGAAGGAGTAGAACCATCTCAAGGAGGATCACAAGGAAATGGACAGCATGTGACTTAAATATAAGTGTCTGAGCAAAGGGTCTGAATACTTATGACCATGTGATATTTCAGTTTTTGTTTTCTAAATAAATTTGCAAAAAATTTCTACATTTCTGTTTTAATCACACGCTGATGACCTATCTTATGAAAAGAGTCAAGTCCCAGACAACCGTCTTTTACTCTTTACTGCCATCTTCCCCATGTTTAGGGTGGATAGTGTAGGGCGCCCATTGTTCATACCCAGAATCTATGCCTGTTCCATGTGCAGGAGGTGTGAGTTGTATATATTACACAAAGGTCAACATTGGAGATGAACTCCAATCCTGACCGTTTTAACCCCTGTGATCAATAGTGACTTTATTAGTCAATAAAGACTCATTCAGACGTCCGTGGTAATCAGTCCATGCACGGACTTTCCCGACCCTAACGTGACTGCTTTATATATTTCTATGAAGCTGTAGACACTCCTGACCCGAGGGCATGTCATTCTGTACGGGGAGTTGGGGAGGAGCGTCAATGTTACTTTGTAACCGCACAGATTTATGTGTCATTTATGTCCATTTTATAGTATTGGGGTAATTCACCTGGGGGATCTAATAAATTCCAAATCATCAAATATTCTGAATTATTACATGTCCGTCATAAAGTATACAAACCTCCCTTGGATTGGTATAGAGAGCCCAAAAACAAGCTGCTAATTCAAAATGTTATCAGGGTAATTTCCTAATTTTCTGCTCAGTTTCTTGCTTCTGATCTTGTAAAATTCCCCATTCCATTGCTGATCTGTGCCAGATTATCTGGTTCATTAACCCTCGACTGGTGAGGTGGGGTTTATGTCACGCAACTGGTGAGGTGGGGTTTCCTATACCCCAGTGTTTAGAAATCTCTTATTTTTACAGAAAATGCGAAGATCACGTTTGTTTTAATCGTTTTCTTATTGGCGATTGATTGCATATGAGTGTAACAAATTTTTGACACCCACAAATGGATGGAAGCTAGTGAGACACGTATCCTCATACCAGCATTTTTCAATGAATGGCAGCCGAACAAAAATTCCCTGGGGTGTGGCGACCCCCACCTCACCAGTTGAGGGTTAAAGGGATTTTCCTTTAACCCGTTGGTGCAGCTGTTTTTTTTTTGTAACTGCGCACTAGTCACCTTCCTTGGGTCCAGCACAGGGTCTCTGCCACTGCTCCCAGTGTCTGTTACTGTCCTTTGGCCTCACGTCGACAGCGCTGCAACCAATAACTGAGATCAGCAGCTTTGCCCGAGTTAACGGCACTACTTGCTCAGAGTCACTGAACTCACTGACTGGCTGCAGCGCTGTCAATGTGACAAATAGCTGACACTCTGCATTAGACCCAGAGAGGGTGAGTAAAGTATTGCTTTAAAAAAGAAAAGAAAATTGTATTAAAAAAACTGTAGTGTAATTCTTTAGCATCTTCTATAAGTGCAGCATAAATGACTCTAATGCTATGTCCGTAAAGGACAGCGGCCCAATCTAATCTATACACACCAGCACACACACAACACAAGGGAGTTTACAAAAATATTCTAATTGCACATTACGGAATAAACTACTTTACATACGTACTTTGTACTGATATAGTCACAATTAGGGTAATATTGCTTGACAACATATTTTAAAATATCTTAAAACAAAAATCAATTTCTGCATATAAATTACAGCCAAAATATGCAACACAAAATAAAAAAATAGATCATGATTTTATTATACTCGTCACAAAAATAAGCAATGATGGCATCAATAAATAAACCATAAATAATATATATAAAAAAAACACACAAAACCCTTTGCAATCAAGGAGAACTCCCAAAAGACCTGCGGCTCCACCGTTGGGGTTTGCTCACACACAGCGCTTGTCCGGATTTTTTTTTTTAATTCTTTGTACCATAAATAGCCACAAAATCTCATTCCCATGTTGCATATTTGTTTATTGACCCACGGTGCGTTCTCAATTCAGGAAGAAGCATGCACCTTTTCATGAACCGTGAGCATCTGTCTGACTCCAGCACACCTCCTCATCAAGACCAATGTGAACAGCGCCGCTCTTGATGACTCTGGCCCCATCTCTTTTAGGATCATGTTGAGACTGGACAAAAGTAAGAGCTGCTCTATTTTTTGCCCTCATTCATTTCGAGGATTAGTGTCCCTTTAAGAGGCTTTCCCTTTCATTGTTTTTGGGAGTTCTACTTTTAAAAGGGTTGTCCTGGATTAGAAAATGAAAACTCTATTCCCCACCTTCCCCCGCAGACACGGCCCCATGTCTGTTACTGCGGCTCAGCCCCTACATCGCTGGGCTACCACCCCAGGCACAGATCATGGGAAGAAGACGCTGCTTCTGACTATCACGGACCTCACTTATAAGCTGCATCTTCAGAAGATTTTGGAATCTGCAGTTGGGAGAGACGGTCATTTTATGATGATCTTCCTATTACATCTAGTAGCTTTGTTCTTGTATTGTAGCACTACAAGCGCTTGTAAACTCGTCTATAAAACCAATATGATATTGGTCACAATGAGCAGACAAGTCAAGAAGTGAGAACGATTATTCTGGTAAGATTATCCATGCAATTTACAAAAAAAACTAATAGCAGCTTCAATGAGCATTCAAGATGGCAGCCGTCCGCTATGCAGCAGGCAGACACGTAAAGGATGGCGGGGGGATACTACACAACATTGACTCTTACCATATTAGTACTAGCCCAGTAATGTGACGCTGAGACCCCACATGTAACTACCTTGCAGCACAAATATAAAAGGATCAGTACGTTTTCTGAAAACCAGTGTCGGAAGCACTTAGAGAGAACCCTATGGCTCTTAGCCCCCAGATAACATGCAAGGATTCAAGTACGCGGGACCCCGCTAATCCGCTGATGGGCCGGATATCTGCAACGTACAGAGCTGGAATTCCTACAGAAATACAAAAGTGACCAGTAAATTCTGGACTATAAATTCTTATTATCTGCTTTATTTGTATCTTATTTTTCCACCCCAATGTATTCTCAAAAAAGTGATGGGAAATGCAATGTGTAGGGCCATCCTATAGGGACCACAGCTGATTTTTCAATTTCTTTGGGGTTACTGCTCTACCTCACTTATATAAGTCAATAAGAAAGTCTCTCCCCACTATATTCTGGAGACCTACATAAAAGTGCCAAAGCTTTTTGTTTTTTTTTCTTTATTTCCTCCAATATTGTATTCATACAGGAATGCTTCCATTAAAGTTTGCAACATACTGTACTTTTTGGCATCTGTTTGAAGGATGGACCTATTTTGAAGTTCTGAAAAGTCTAATAGATCTGTACCGATACCGATTAATAATTAAAGGGGTTGTCCCGGACTTTAACATTGATGGCCTTTCTTTAAAGAGGTGGTCCACTACATTGTATAATGACCCCATCGATTTACACATGTTAACTAAATAAATGTTTTTGTAAATACCTCCTGCTTCCATATGCACCTGTGGGTGGCGCTATTGCTGACTTCTCAGTCTGCATCACGTGACCCCGGCTGCAGGTATTTAAAAGGTGTAATTTGATGGGGGCATTATACAATGTAGTGACCACCTCTTTAAGATAAGGCATCAATGTTTGATCAATTGGGGTGCTCATTAGCGGAGCTGCACTGCGGAGCTCTGTGGAGGGAATAGTGGCTGCGGCTGCGTACTACACATCTGCCCCCTAATGATTTGAATGGGTGGCCGATATGTAGTACTCCGTCAACAGAGCTCGGCACCTGAGCATTTCTGGTCACCGTTGACACAGGAACAGCTACAGCACGCACTATCAATCAGACATTGATGATCAAGTATAGGCCTTCAATAAAGTCTTGGACAGCCCCTTTAAAGTCTCCAAATGAGATTCTGAAGTTTTGTTTCATTGGCAGTCTATGTGGAAACAGTATAAAGTTACAGAAGATCGGACCGATGGTATACCATAGCACAAAACATTAGTCTTTAAGGGATTATTCAGCCATAGACATTGGGTCATGGTTTTAATCATGTGACGAAAATCACATTGTTTTACTGTAAATTGCTGTGGTCACAGGCCAAACAGTTTATGCTTGCGTCCTTTTTTTCGAACTTTTCTCGGCCAGGTGGCAAGAACCTTACATGTGATAGTCATGCCTAACATAACTAGGAGGTAGGGAATTAATACCCAATGTCAGATCCTGGATGACCACCATTAGTCTACCAGCAACTTACACAGAAGCAAAGCACATTCAGATCTTTCACACAGTGGACCTAAACCCGAAAACGATGTAAGTGTCCATATTTCCAGTACAGGGCACCTTTGTCAATGACAAACCTTAAATATACAAATATATTGGGACAGGATTCATGCTCCACGGACATGTGGTTTGAAATCATGAAAGGAAACAAAATGCATTATAAGGTTGGCTCTTAAAAAAAGATAACTGTTTCTGAATATTCCCGGAGGCTGCAGACACGCACTTAAGGCGTAGAGCCAATAAACGATGAACGAGCGCTCATAGGAATCATTTCAACATACGATTATTGGCCCATCTAACCAGGACCACAATCAGCAGACAAACTAGGAAAGCACCGTTTCATTGGGTGCGATACATTTTATGCATTCATTAAAATTCTTAACGGCAGCACATTACTCAGTGTAAACAGGAGACGTGCTGCTGATAACAGGATACCAGATTATTAGCGATCATTGTGTCCCCGTCATTGTTTCGTCAACCTGTGTATGCACTTTTCCAATTGTCAGTCGTTCAATTGCCTGGATCAGACCGACTATATAGGACATTAGTATCTGGTCTCCGCTGCACAAACTACCACTGATACATGTGAACAAAGTCGATATGTTTTTTTTTCCCCCAGTATATCCCTCCCAGCTTACATCACTCCCTATAAATAAATAGAAGCACTAATATAATAGCAAGTGGTTAATAAGACCTCTAAGCAGTCAGGAACACTGCTTCATCTGAATCGGGATCCTTCCCACTGTCCTCGCTGGGTAACGAGTCTCCACCACTCGGAGACCGGCAGCTCAAGTCCTCCACCCCAGATTCCTGGTCACTGTTAGCCGACAGGTCGGGGTCCGAGCTCTTCAAATGGTCCTGGGTTAGGATCAGGGCCGAGTCCTCCTCACCTTGGGATGAACTACGAGAGGGAAACAGCTTCAGGTTGGTGCTGTAATCTTGGGGCGTATTAGCCGGAGAGTGTTTGGTGATGCATATCTGGAAGTTGTGGATTTTTGGCTGGTCATTGAGATTCTTGTAGGTTTCATTTGACTCTCGAGTTTCCAGTTTTGTTAATCTCTAAAGGAAAAATTGTTAGACAAGAGCAAAAGTTACATTGGGTTAGGGCATGTTAATGTAACCTCTACATGCAAGTCGATCAGCAGTGGTTTAATGGTCTGTTTAGTAAGGCCGGCCGCACTTATGTTATCGTCAGCACATTTCTCGTTTACACAGGACAATGTGCTGCTAATGATAATTTTTAAACGTGCTCAAAAATTATCACACCAATGAATGCTTTGCCCCTCCATTGGATGTTTGATGGCCTGTTTAGGCAGCCAACAGTTGGGAATGAGGGAACGCTCCCTAACCCAATTATTGGCCTGCCTAAATGAACCTTTACTTGAAAACTTTATACCAATGAACAAACTTCTCTGGTGCCATAAGAAAGCCATAACGCCACAGTGCTCAGGCATTACTGACATTGAAAAGACACAAGGTAGAGACCCTGGTTACAGTGATGTGTCACTTAATGGTCTGATTGCTGTAGTTTTTATAAAATCACTATTTTATCAGCAAGCAGATTATCATTGGGGACTAGTAAACCTGCTGCCAGGTAGTCCTACATATTCATAAGCTCTGTACAACCCCGCCCCCATCACTGATTGGCAGCTTTCTGCAAATCTAGTATACACAAAGTGGCCAATCAGTGGTGTGGGCAGGGTTATACAGAGCTCAGCAGTCAGAGAACTGCCAATCAGTGATGTGGGCGGGGTCTGCTGCAGATAACACAGTAATTTTATCAAAATGACAGCAGGTAGCCCAGTAAGTGACAGATTGTTGGAATCAGGGCCTCTGCCCCTATATTGCGCTGCACTCAGATGGGTAGCAAAAACCTGGTAACAGATTCCCTTTAATGGTGCTCTCTTCCAGTTATTGTGTTGGAGAACACCAAAGACGTAGGGCATCGGCTAAAAATGATTGCCTCTTTTTTATCTTGTGCAGGGTTTTTATATATAATCATTTAAAATTGTTTCTCAGTCACCATTAAAAGCTGAATTGGTTTACACTGAAACCTAAGCGGAGGTATAAACATCAAAAACATATAGGCCAGGAAGCTGGATTTTCAGTATTTCTACCACACCTTCTCCATGAACTCCATTTCCTCCTCCAGCTGCTGCGTCTCTTCTTTTACTGCCTGTAGAAAATCAGTGACTGACTGGCGAGGGTGCATTCCTTTCTCAAATCGGTTATAGAGGCCCCTCCAAAACCTTCCATGGTGAAAAATAAGTTTGAAGAGTTAGTATATGCACAAGTACAGAAGATTATCATCGAGCAATTCTCATGATATATGTTCTTAAGACGTGCTAGCTCATGGTACACACATGAAGGGCTAGCTCACAATGCTGTATATTCTCCCATGCCAGAGAATTGGGCCGATTATACTAATGACACTCTGCTTTAACTCTGAGTGTGATCCAATTTTCTCGCATGGAAGAATTGCAGCACAGGTGTGGAGAAGATGGAGGACTTAATTTTTCCATCTTCTCCATTGTCTCTGTGCACGTACATCAGACTGCACTCGGATAACATAGTATATTATTGGTCCGAGTGCTATCCGATAAAACATCACATAGCACTAGCACTCGGCCGTGTTACGTGGCAATGTGAGCGAGTCCTAATGAGTCCCTCAGTGGCTGATCTATGACTGGTGACTTCAGATTAGTGAAAATATGTGGTGGCAAGTTGGGCCTCATTACTCGGACAGCACACTGACACATCCTATCCTTACACTATTCACATGTCCGTTCTGTTATTTTGCTGACTGATGGTCTGTATATAAACAGAGACATCCCCTACATTGACCTTATTTGCGGACATCCAAGTTGCATCCTACTGCTATTCTTCATTTTCACTGACTGGGTACTTGAAGAAGCTTGGGAAACCTCTGTCACGTTGTTTTTGCATATGGCAAAACCATTGATAAAAACGGACATGTGGACTAAATATGCCCGAAAATTGGATCTAACACACTTGCAAAATTGGTCTGTTTTGTACAGGCAAACAAAAAAAAAACAGCTTTTGCCTGGATTCACACGTGTGTTTTGCGGTCTGAGTATGCTTCAATGCAAAGACTGGCTTCAGGTCTCCTGACCCAAACTCGACTTTATATTATGCGTTTATATAGAAAGTTCCCGATCAGGGACATCCGCATGCCCTATTAAAGGGGTTGTACCAAGTATATAAGTAATCCCCTATCAACGGGATTTAGGAATTGATCGCTAGGGGTCAGTTCCACAGAGAATGAATGGAGTAGAGATGTACATGCTCCCCCTCTGCTCTGTTCAAAGCTTGCTCTACAGAACCTCCTGGGGATTGTTGGGGGTCCCAGCGGTCTGACCCCCAAAGATCAATACTTTATCGCAGTCTAAATATGTGCAAAATGAATCACCGTGTCACAAGCTGTCATAGATGTCAGTAAATCTGTCTAAAGTGAATTGATTTGTGCCAGGCAGAAGATAGAACTGACGAGTGAGCTCTGACGCAACCCCTAAATGTAGACCATGGTTACAAGTGGGAAGAGTGTTGGGCCTTGGATTTCACCACTGAAGGACACATTGGGCTCATGATACGTCACCCCGCTTCTTTCACCTGTAAAGTTAGGGTTGATGTTTCTATATATGAATGATAAGTATATGGTGTGTTAGAGTTCTGCTGCTTTATTCAGTGCAGAGGAGGAATCAGAATAACCTCTTACCTGAAGTGGCATGGAGTGGTGTGTGGTCTCAGAGTTCCTTGGGTCTGACTGTGATCTGCTCTGTACAGAGGGTTCATGTAATCCAACCGCTGCTTCCACAGGTTAGACCAGAGGGAGTAGGTCCTCTCCTGAATTCTGGAAGATGATGATTGCATCACTGATATATTGAGATTATGAGAGCTGCAAGTATACCCGTCACCACTGCAACCTGCACTAACACTAAGGGCTCATTCAGACGGACATTTTTTGTGTACGAGTCCTATTTGTGTTATTTCCAGATACGACTTGTACCTAGAAGAGTGAATGGGGCCATTCACATATCTGTGATTGTTTGAGAGACGGAAAATCGTGGCAAAATGTACGATAGTACGATAGTTATCTGAGTGTCAGGTCAAAATTAACAATGCACATCCATGGGTCAGTGAAAAAAAAAAAATCGGCCAACAATTAATTGCCATCTGAGCGCTGTCCAGTTTTCCAGGTCTGTTTGATGGAAAAAGATGAAGAAACTGAAGCTCAGGCCAAACTCTAATGATAAAAACTGACACTGACCAAACTGGTGAAACTGTGCCTGATTCTCTTATATGAATGAGCCACAAGTTCTATAGCTTTCAGTGTTTCTTTGCATAGTAGCTGTGTAGCTTCATAGTCAAAATTGGAAAATCCGTTTCCAAAAAGTAGATGGAAAGATGCACTGAACTGCTTGGCCCCACCACGGTGCACCGAGCGCCTGTACTTGATTTGAACAGTCCTTCTGTACTGACAGTCCCTTTACAGCAGTGTTCCCCAACTCCAGTCCTCAGGACCCACCAACAGATCATGTTTTCAGGATTTCCTTAGTATTGCACAGCTGATTGAATTATTGCCTGTGCAGGTGATGCAATTATCAGCTGTGCAATACTAAGGAAATCCTGAAAACATGGCCTGTTGGTGGGTCCTGAGGACTGGAGTTGAGAACCACTGCTGTAAAGGGTTAGGAGATAACTTTCTGAATGCAGGAGGTCTGACCGATGGGACTTTTAGCGATGCTGAGAATGGGGCTCTTCAGTGATCAGCAGAAGGCCTCATTCACATGTACAGGTTTAAACAGGTATGTGAAAAAATGGTATCAGTGTGTCCATTTTTACCATCATTGTGTTATCAGTGTTCTTCTCGTATGGATAAATATGTTATAAAGTTTCTCCTATGCTTTGTAATGTTAAAGAAGTTGTCCAGTACTTTATATTACTCCCCCCCCAATGTATCCCCCCGGGGCCCCTAAGACTTTGCTGATAATGCCTGTGAGCTTCGCTATCGGTGGCCGCTCACAGGCATCACGTGACCCCACGCTGATGTCACGACAAGTGAGGCGTGACTCAGCGCTGGGGTCCCTACGGTGGCTGCTGGGTTGTGGGCAGGGTTACACCTCCTCCCCATGCGTCACTCCCAGCATCTACCGCGCTTTCCCAATGAATGGGGAGAGGCAGAGCGTGCGGTGGATGCCGGGTGTGATGTGGGGGGGGTAACCCCGCCCACAGTCTGGCATCCACCTGGAACGTGGAAGACAGAGACCCCCGGCTGCTGCCAGCGACATCGGCGGGGGTCACGTGATGCCTGTGAGCGGCCAGTGATAGCGCCACTCACAGGCATTATCTGCAACGGTAGGTAATTACAAAAATCCTTAGGGGTCTCGGGGAGACACATTGGGGGGGGGGTAATATAAAGTACTGGACAACCCCTTTAATCTCGGACAGCACCATGATGCCATCCGTGGGCTGTCTATGTTCTTCATGGACCCATAGACTTGTATAGGTCTTTTTCATCTGTGATATTGGAAGAAAAAACAGACATGTCTCCGTGAGTTTTGCACAGACACATAGTCCATGAAAATCCACAGGCATGTGAATAGCATTAGCATTAACACGTACATGTGGATACGGATGTCTGAATGAGGCCTCAATGAGAGCTTGATATTTTAAGAATATCTCTTTAAAGCCATGATCCTCTAGTTACAAGGATGTATCTCATGTCCTTGGCTACTGACCTGCAGGTTAGGACATTTTGTGACTGGGAAAGAAGATCTACAAGATTTCAACATTACTCAGGACAGAGAATATCTTCAAGAAGTATCTTCTAGTGGACCATTGGTTACATCAGGAACTGTGCAATTCTTAAATCCATGTACCCATCTTATTTTATTATTGGCATTTTGATTTCACCATTCTTATGTTTCTCTGTACAGTGGCACTGCCAGCGATGCCAGCGACCCAGATGGGCAGGAAAAAACTGAAATGGTTTAGGTTCACATACCCATTCAGTCTCCGGATATGTGGTAGTCCCTAAGGTCTGACACCCCCCCCAATCCTGAAGTGATGGCATATCTTACCAATATGCCATCACTTTATACATTTTTCTCCTGCACAGTTATTGAAAATTTTTTGCCAAGGTTCAACCTTCACAGTTTATAAGTGATTGCTGTTATCCAGACTGTGGGGCACCGTGTGATCAGATCAGCATCAGGGACACGTCAACCATCCATATTCTATTTCTGTTACAAGCCTATAGTGACCATACACAGAGCACATATTCTCTCACATCAGTTCCTTCCTCTCCTTCTCGCAGTTGCACAGAAAGTTTCCATACTGACAGGAGTATATATGGTGTTGTATGTGGACCAAGAATCTCTCATTAAATTCAAACGCACAGGGAAACTGCTCCATGAGCTGCCAGACACATTCCAGGAACTGGTCTATCACTGGGGACACCTCCTTGGGATCCCCATCTAAATTTCCATACCTTAAAAAAAAAAAAAAAAAAAAAATATGCTGAAGCAATGCAATTGGGGTATATGCATGCAACATCTTTTTCAGGTGGACTGCACTCCCAAAACCGCCTGAGACTGGGAATGGCACAGAAAAACTACAGTAAGTATATTATATTAGAATGTATGGTGTTTTTTTTTTGTCTCTTTTGCTGAGAGGAGGAGAGCTGATGGAAGATTTGGAAAGTGACACAGCTAAACTCAGCTGTGCTGACCCTAGCCCCACACTGACTGCTGGGCCCATATCTGAAATGTGTTGATTGATGGGATTTGAATACAGTTGATATTCTAATCATGCAGGAGGTTAGACCAGGAGATCCGGGCTTTCATTATAACCCACACACTGAGAAACCTGCTGTAAGATATGGTGTGGAGGTGTTCTTTTTCTAGCATCTTGCTGCCTGTTTATAATTGGACAACATCGTACAAGGAGAAGTACATGCCCCACAGTGAAAGCTCTCTGATAACACCCACTTGGATGTAACGAAAATTAACTCATTAGGTGACAAATACTTTGATTGTTAATATCCCTGCAACAGAGATGCAAAATAAAAAAAGAACTAACAATTATTTTTTTTTCTGCTCTGAAGCTACAACGTGTTTTCAGTTCAACATGAAAAATTTGGTGAAAGGCCCTCTGTAAATAAGTGACTCTGTTTGACTTTTCCAACATATGTGCAGTGACCAGGGTTACCTGTGATTAAATTTGTGTCCAAATGAAATCCAGTCTTTTTCAATTAACACCTAATAGTAATTGGGAAAAATAAAAGTTACACTATGCAAAAAATATCAACTCCGTAAATCTCCACCAGTACATAGAGTATATGAAATGAAACCTCTTACCATAAATACTCTGATGGTTCGGTAATAGGGGTCAAGTAACAGACTGGATACAGAGCAGACCTGAGCGGTGCGGTCCCATCCATCAGAACAATGAACGAGCACGCTGGCGCCCTCTTCTGACACGGCCTAAATGTGCAAATTAAATGTAAAATATTACACATTTATATAATTACAAATCTCGTTTATTCTCAGCACTAAAAGGATCATTTTTGTACAGTCCGTGCCTAGAATAGTACAAATCAGACAAGCAGCACTAGAATATGAACAGATACAACACATCTTACCTTTACAATGAAGATACCAGCATCTAGGATTGTTTTCACGTGTTTTAACCAGCCAGAGGATTCAAGACCCCAAAGAAATTCACCCATAGAAGGAGATCGGAGCTCACAAACTGCAATCATGAACAGAACAATAAGCTCACTATAGCAACAGATTCTGTATGTGAAGTATTTCTGCTCCAAGACTTGAGACAGAGAATATATATATATATATATATGTATATATATATATATATATATATATATATATATATACAGTCATGGCCAAAAGTATTGAGAATGACACCAAAATTATATTTTCATATGATCTACTGGCCTCTGGTTTTTATTAGTGTTTGTCTGATGTTTATATCACATACAGAAATATAATTGCAATCATATTATGAGTACCAATAGGTTATATTGACAGTTAGAATGAGTTAATGCAGCAAGTCAATATTTGCAGTGTTGCCCCTTCTTCTTCAAGACCTCTGTAATTCTCCCTGGCATGCTCTCAATCAACTTTTGGACCAAATCCTGACTGATAGCAGTCCATTCTTGCATAATCAATGCTTGCATTTTGCCAGAATTTGTTGGTTTTTGTTTGTCCACCCGTCTCTTGATGATTGACCACAAGTTCTCAATGGGATTAAGATCTGGGGAGTTTCCAGGCCATGGACCCAAAATCTCTATGTTTTGTTCCATGAGCCATTTAGTTATCACCTTTGCTTTAGGGCAAGGTGCTCCATCATGCTGGAAAAGGCATTGTTGGGCGCCAAACCGCTCTTGGACGGTTGGGAGAAGTTGCTCTTGGAGGACATTCTGGTACCATTCTTTATTCATGGCTGTGTTTTAGGCAAGACTGTGAGTGAGCCGATTCCCTTGGCTGAGAAGCAACCCCACACATGAATGGTTTCAGGATGCTTTACAGTTGGCATGAGACAAGACTGGTGGTAGCGCTCACCTCTTCTCCGAATAAGCTGTTTTCCAGATGTCCCAAACAATCGAAAAAGGGATTCATCAGAGAAAATGATTTTGCCCCAGTCCTCAGCAGTCCACTCCCTGTACCTTTTGCAGAAAATCAGTCGGTCCCTGATGTTTTTTCTGGAGAGAAGTGGCTTCTTTGCTGCCCTCCTTGAATCCAGCCCTTGCTCAAAGAGTCTCCGCCTCACAGTGCGTGCAGAAGCACTCACACCAGCCTGCTGCCATTCCTGAGCAAGCTCGGCACTGCTGGTAGTCCGATCCCACAGCTGAAACAGTTTTAAGATACGGTCCTGGCGCTTGCTGGTCTTTCTTGGGCGCCCTGGAGCCTTTATGACAACAATGGAAGCTCTCTCCTTGAAGTTCTTGATGATGCGATAGATTGTTGACTGAGGTGCAATTTTTGTAGCTGCGATACTCTTCCCTGTTAGGCCATTTTTGTGCAGTGCAATGATGGCTGCACGTGTTTCTTTAGAGATAACCATGGTTAACTGAAGAGAAACAATGATACCAAGAACCAGCCTCCTTTTAAAGTGTCCAGTGATGTCATTCTTACTTAATCATGACTGATTGATCGCCAGCCCTGTCCTCATCAACACCCACACCTGTGTTAATGGATCAATCACTAAAACGATGTTAGCTGCTCCTTTTAAGGCAGGACTGCAATGATGTTGAAATGTGTTTTGGTGGTTAAAGTTCATTTTCTGGGCAAATATTGACTTTGCAAGTACAGTAATTGCTGTTAAGCTGATCACTCTTTGACATTCAGGAGTATATGCAAATTGCCATTACAAAAAATGAAGCAGTAAACTTTGGAAAAATTACTATTTGTCTCATTCTCAATACTTTTGGCCATGACTGTATATATATATATATATATATATATATATATATATAGGGTTGTGTAGGATACTCCAAGTGCGGATATGACTTAAAAATTGTACAATGAAATTGTAAAATTCTGTATTATTTATTATATTGGGGTTGGTCACTTTATATAAAAAAATTCCAAAAGGGTGATAAAATGTAATGTTTGGCACATACAACTATAGATTACTTCCCCGGAGTTTGCCTTCTTCCTAAGGTGCGCCTGGAGGCCATGTTTCTCCCCAGGTAAGTTATACACCTCTACCCATCTACGTGATGTACAAGAAAACATGATTCATCAGACCAGAACCCTTTCTTCTATTACTCTATGGTTCAGTTCTGATGCCCATATACCCTTGTAGGTGCTTTTGGCTGTAACCGGGTCAGCATGACAATGACCAGTGTGCATCTCCATATGTAATAAGCTGCAATACTTTATCCTGACATCTTTTCTTCATAGCCAAAACTTAATTTTTCAGCAATATGTGCCACAGTATTTCTTCTGCAGCACCGGACCAGCTGGGGCTACTGTACCTTTCGTTCCACACAAGTATCAATGAGCCTTGGGCGCCCATGACTCCGCCACCTGCTCACCGGATGTTCTACCCTGGTAGGCACTAACTATTGTATGCCAGGCACACCCCACAACACCTGCTGTTTTTGAGATCTTCTGACAACCCTCATGGGGGCACCTCTGACAAGGAGAATATTGAGATCTCTAGACATCATGATTTGTCCATTGAAAATGGAGCTGTTTAGGGAATAGAGCGCACAGAACATAGGGAAAAAAAACAGTGGAGGGGGAAAGAAATAATTTGAGGTGCTCACCTGGAGGGATTGTGAGAGTCACAGCTCCTAAACCAGGAGTAATATAACGCTAGCTGCCATCTATAAGAAATATCTTTTATGTATTCTTTTACCCTATGCACAAAATAAACGTTCATGGAAAACTATGAATTGGCAGCAGCGTGTGCAATGTCCTCAAGGGCCAACATACATACGCTGAAAGTAGATTTGCAAATAACATTTTTCGCTGTTGCCCGTTCCTGTGGCACCATTAATGTACTAGGCCTTAATGAGTTTGGTGACATAATGTCTTGTGATCGCTATTTTAACTCTCTAAGAACCAGGGAGTTTTTTATTTAAGCGCTTTTTGTGTTTATGGAGCTGACGTTTTTATTGATACCAATTTGGAGCACATATAACGTTTTGCTAGCTTTGTATTGGATTTTTTTTGTTAAGTGAGGTGACAAAGAACCCACAATTTTGGCATTTTGATTTTTTTTTTCTGCAATGTTTACCGTAAAGGTTAATTACCATAATTCCATACTTTGATACATCTGACTTTTACGGATGTGGCGATACCAAATGTTTTTTTTTCCGTTTCTTTGTTTTTAATAGGGAAAACGTGGGATAGTTAAAAATTATCTATTTTTTATATTTTGACTTTTTATTTTTTTTTCATTTTTTTTGTACCCATTAGTGGACTTAAACATGTGATCCTTGGATTGCTTATATATACTGTAATACCACAGTATTGCGGTATTTACTAGAAATCATGGTTGCCTATGGCACTCAGTCTGCTGTAAAAAGTACTAAGATGGGCCTTAAAGGTAAAGGCATTTTGCCCATAGCGGTAGACCACGTGGCCACTATGGCGCTCATTAGCTGGGAAAGCCTGATGCTACAGGGCTTTCTTCTTCCGCATATCATTCTTTGAAAGATGGCCTTTGTTCCTCATCATTCAGCCTGTACGTCTGTGCTCGAAGTCTCAGCACTGCAGGTGCAATGACGTCACTAGATCGGGCCCTCTGTGCGGAGTTTTTTTTTATTTTGGCAACAAGAAAAGCGTATACTGTGGGATCCATCATACATGATGTGGGGCGGCCATCATACTGTGTGAGCGAACTGTTGGGGGCCATCATACTGTGTGAGCGAACTGTGGAAGACATCATACTGTGTGTGTATATGTGTGGGGGGCTGTAAGAGCATCATACTGTGTGTGTGTGTGGGGGGGGGAGTAGTGTAGGTGCATTATACTGGTGGGGTTTGCCATGGGGTCATCATGTTGTCCATGTAAGGACTACTGTGGGAGAAAATTATGACAGGAGATTCACTCCGAGGTATCGCACCGTGTGTGGAGGGCAGCATACTCTATGGGGTTTATTAAAATGGTATCAGTGTGTGCAAACAAGAGGAATCAGTAGCAGGGGCATTATTTCTGTGTCCAAGCCACAAAACATGTCCTCTCCCTGTATTTAAAAGTTGGAAAGTAGGCCCTTGTGTGACTGCATCAATATGTTTTAACCCTGCCTAGTCCATCAATATAGACTCTTGGTATGGGGCCCCATGATTTCTATGAACGCCTCTGCTTAAGCTGGCCCCCGGCTGCTGTGGTAACCCATCGATTAACAGCGCACATTCAAAATAGTTAACAGACACCATCAGCTTCTTGTGGAGTTCCTGAGCCACCTCCACACACGCAGGCTCCTTCTCAGGATGTTCATTCACATCCTAATGCGGTGAGAGGTTACATATAAAAATAAAATCCTAAAATCTTGAAATTTTTGCTTTGCCCACTAATACTCCATTTACACAGACAGATTAGTGGCAGTAAACCACCACTAACTGGTAAATATTTACTGATTGTCGGAGGTTTAGAAGCCTGTTTACACAGGAAAACCATGCTAAATGATGTGCGTTGAACGTTCAGAAGGCGTAAGCTTTGCAGCTCCTCAGAAGAATTTTTTATTTTTACCAGGAGACCTGGACCCCCCGTGGTCTAGAGGTCTCAGGGGGTCTCAGCGCTGCTGGGACCCCTGGCCCTCCCCTGGCGGATCTGCGTACCCCCTAAGGAGGTCCCCGCATAAGCCTGCCGGCCCCGGGGGATACAGGGTGCTCCCTGGCGGAGACGCACACTGCATCTAGGGGTCCCTGCGAGCTCCGCCGTGGGGGGGAGCGAAGGGCCATGGCGTCACACATCCCTGGGGGTCCCTGTGGCGCTCAGCTGGGTAAGTGCCCTGTGTGTGTGTGTGTGTTACTGTCTTATGGTGACTGCACCTTTTGTCTTTTCAGGCAGAGGTGTAATACTGGAGAATGCACATCACCGCTGCTGTTAGCAGGGGAGCGGGTCAGAGGAGCGCGGGCTCCGTTAGTGTAACGGGGGGGCGTGGCTTATGTTCTTGGCTGCCTGCCATCGTCTGTGCAGACAGGAAGTGACGCGCCCCTGGGCCTGTGTCGCGCTGCGTTGCGCACGCGGGAGCTTACCCGGAGCCGGATCTCTTGAGGGTTGTAGTCTCGTGGCGGCGACCCGGTCCGTGCCCAGGGAGTCAAACTGAGCGGCGATGTACTAGCAGTAGATGGTTGATGACTACGCCACCCGTTGAATGCAGCTATGGAGCTGCCGCTGCAGGGCAGACCGCTGAGGCCGGTGGAAGGATGGTGCAGCGTGGATGGTATAACCCCCAACGGGAGGGGTATGGCCTCAGGGCAGCCGACGTGGATGATGGGGGTAGCAGGAACCACTCAGAGACGGTGCGGTGTAGTTCAGGGTCTTTACTGGTGACAAAGATAGACCCTCCCGGAGTACTTGCTAGTGATAGGGGCCTGGTCAGTCCTTGAGCAGATGGGATCTCCCCTGGCCAGGCGGAGTTGTAGGCCTTCCCAACTAACTGTACTCTTCTGGCTACCTTGCTAGAGGCGGGAATAAGTAGCCCACGTCCCTGAGTGTACCGTGTGGTGCTCACCCGTATGGCCGGTGACTCGGGGCCTTCTAATGGCTTCCGCTCCACGATGGCGGTGCTGGTCCCACGCGTGTGACCGTGCCTTCGGGCTTCTGGGCCAGAGGACCTGAAATCCTCTGCCGGACGGTTTCTGCTGCTGGGTAGGAGTTAGTCCCCATAGCCTCGGACTCCGGGTCCGGTAAGAAATCTTCTCAGTCAGGGCGAGCTCTGCAGCTGCCAGCCCCTGACTCGTTGTAACACTGCTCCCCACAGAGCTCCTGATGTTTCTTGCTATGCTGCTTCTCTTCTCTACTCTTGTTCTGTCTTCTTTCTCACTAACCCTGCCTCAGCCCCGGGTTTATATAGGGGAAGTCCTTCCCCTCCCAAGACTGGGCAGGAGGCGTGGCATGCACAGGATCCCTGACCAAAGGACCTCCCACCTGCTCTCAGACGTAATATCTCTATCACTGTGGCAACCAGACCCCTGGGGTGTCACATTCCCCCCTAGTGAAATTTAGTACTCCGGGACTAAACATATATTTTTTTTTTTTAGAAAAACATAACAAGGTATAACAATAACAATACAATAAGAAAAACACATAAGATGGTTACGGCGTGTCCGCAACCGGGTGCAGTTTTGAAAAGCAAGGTGTCCATTTCACCAAAACAGGGAGACGTAACCAGGTAGGGGTATGTCCTGCCCCAAGTCCTTAACAGTCTTTAGTCCATCCTGGGTTACGCTCCAACTATGTACAAGGATTCCCGGTAAATCCACCAAGGACTCCTAAAAATAACTAGAAACACAAAATTATACACAAGCAACTATAAACAAGTAAACATTATAAGATAGCTTAAACATTTAGATCCTCCAACGTGCGGGTAGCTGGCCTCTAGTGGCCCTAGTGGACCTACGGAGCTGACTGTCTGGCCCTGAACTACAGGGTGTAGGAGCTGTCAAGGGTAAACTGGGCAGCTGTCTATGGGCCCTCTGGCTCACTAGGGGTATGGCAGGCTCACTATAAGCAGAGAGTTGATTTTCCGGGTCTGCTTGTGTAGAGTCTTCTGCCTCCTGGACCGGCTGTTCTTCCAGCTCTACCGGTTGCTCCGTAGGTTCTTGGGATGATGGTTGGAGGAAGGTGAGTACGGGTACCACAACTGCACCATTGACTTGAGTCCAAGACCGAGGGAAGTCCCCGAGCACGGTACTAACCATATCTTCCCTTTCCTCTACGGGTCGATGGTCTTCTTGTTCCTCTTCAGGGTTCCTCAGTTGTTCGGGACACTTCTTCAGGTGGTCCCGGGATACAATGGCTGTGGTTTCCCCTCCGTCTTTACTGATGGTACAGACCTTCGGGTTTTCGTGGCTTGAGGGCAGTACGGTGTACGGGTCCTTCTCCCACTGGTCGTCCAACTTGTGGAGCCGTCTCTTCCTCTTCAAGACCTGCTCTCCGGGTACCAGGGGAACAGCGGGAACATACTGGTTGTAAGTTTTCTCTTGTCTTTCCCTAGCCTGACAGAGACTTCGCTCCACGCTCTCCTGTACTCTCCGGTACTGCTGCTGCCTCTCTGTGTCCCAGTCTGTTTCTGGTGAAGTGTCCTCGGGTGTCAGGACTCCCATTTCCAGGTCAACAGGTAACTTACCAGGTCTTGCCCTCATTAGGTAAGCCGGGGTACAGTTGGTGGAACTTACCGGGATGTGGTTGTATAGGTCCACCAGATCGGGCAACTTTTCAGGCCACAGACTGCGTTCTTCCAGGGGCAACGTTTTTAGAAGATCCATTACCACCTGGTTCATTTTTTCACAAAGTCCATTAGTCTGCGGATGGTAGGGTGTCGTCCTTATCTTCCGGCAGCCATACAGATTGCAGAATTCCTGGAAGACCTCCGCTTCAAAGGCAGGTCCCTGGTCCGTCAGCACTTGGTCCGGGTACCCGTGTGGACGGCAAAAGTGCTGCTGGAAGGCTCTAGCTGCTGTTTGAGCCGTTAAGTCCTTGACGGGGACGACAACCAGAAACCGGGAGTAATGATCCACGATGGTTAACGCGTAGACGTAGCCACTTCTGCTTGGGGTCAGTTTTACATGATCCAAGGCTACCAGTTCCAACGGTTGCCGGGTGACGATGGACTGCAGGGGAGTCTTCTGGCTGGCGCGGTCCTTCCTTCTCAGGTTGCACGGGCCACAGTCTCGGCACCACTTCTCAATGGTTCCCCTCATGCCTACCCAGTGGAATCGCTCGCGCAGCAGGAACTCCAGCTTCTTCCACCCGAAGTGTCCAGCTCCGTCGTGGTATGCCTCCATCACCATGGCTGCGTCTCTTCGTGGCACCACTACTTGCCAGAGTAATTCATGCGTCCGGGAGTTAACCATTCTGCGGCACAACTTCCCTTTGTAAAGGAACAGTCGACTCTTCTCTGCCCATAGTTGTTTGGCTTCCTCCGGAGCGTCTGGTTCAAGGCGAGCCTCCGGCCGAGTCAGCATCTCCTTCACCAGTCGGACGGCAGGGTCGCTGTCTTGCGTTTCCGCCCAGTTGTAGTGAGGTAAGGGGTTCAACGTAGCAGCCTGCTTACTCCTTACCCGGTGGGAATACTGGATAGTCCCATGACGGTGGAACGCAGGGAGTTCAATTTCTTCCAGTCCCTCCGGATCTTCTCCTTCGTCCGGCAGGTTGGGCATCCTGGACAGGGCGTCCGCGTTAGTATTGGAGCGCCCTGCCCGGTATTTGATTATGAACTCGTAGTTGGACAGACGGGCCATCCACCTCTGCTCCAGGGCACCGAGTCTTGCCGTGTCCAGCTGTGTCAACGGGTTGTTATCCGTGTACACGGTGAACCGGGAAGAAGCAAGGTAATGCTTAAAGCGCTCAGTGACTGCCCATACCACGGCCAGGAACTCTAGCTTAAATGAGCTATAATTCTCGGGGTTCCTTTCGGTGGGTCGCAGTTTTCGGCTGGCGTAGGCGATTACTCGTTCTTTCCCCTGCTGGATCTGGGACAGTACGGCTCCTAGCCCGATGTTACTGGCGTCGGTGTAGAGGATGAAGGGCTGGCTATAATCCGGGTACGCCAAGATTTCATCCCCCGTGAGGGCCATCTTCAGCTGGCGGAAGGACTCTTCTTCTAGCTCTTCCCATTTGAAGGGTGGCTTCTGGTTCTTGGCCTTCCGGGACTGGCCTATCAGGAGGTCCTGCATAGGCGCTGCCTTTTTGGTGAAACCGGGAATAAACCTTCGGTAGTAGCCTACCAACCCGAGGAACTGCCGCACTTCTTTTACGCTGGAGGGGCTTGGCCATCCCTTAATTGCGGTGATCTTATCGGGGTCGGGAGCCACTCCGTCAGCGCTCACCACGTGTCCCAGGTACTGCACCTTTGGTTTCAGGAGGTGACACTTGGAGGGTTTCACCTTTAGGCCGTAACTCGCCAGAGCTTCGAACACCTCCGCCAGGTGTTTCAGGTGGTCCTCATAAGTTTTGGAGTATACGATGACATCGTCCAGGTACAACAGGACCGTCTCGATGTTTCTGTGGCCCAGACAGCACTCCATTAATCGTTGGAAGGTTCCTGGGGCGTTGCAGAGTCCGAACGGCATGCAGGTGAACTCGCTAAGTCCCATCGGGGTGGTGAATGCGGTCTTCTCCCGGTCCGCCTCTGCTACAGGAACCTGCCAGTACCCGCTAGTGAGATCCAAGGTAGAGAAGAAGTTAGCAGACCTTAAAGCAGCCAATGACTCCTCTATCCTTGGTAAGGGGTACGCATCCTTGTGTGTGATACGGTTGATTTTCCGGTAATCTACACACATCCTCATGGTGTTGTCTTTCTTTTTGACTAAAACTAGCGGGGCTGCCCAGGGGCTACAGCTATCCCGGATTACCCCAGCCTCCTTCATGTCTCTAAGCATCCCCTTGGCGTGTTGGTAATGTGCAGGGGGTACGGGTCGATACTTCTCTTTTATGGGAGGATGATCTCCCGTGGGGATGCGGTGTTCTACCCCCTTGACTCGCCCGAAGTCTAACGGGTGTTTACTAAACACTCTCTCATACTCTTGAACCACCCGGTAGACTCCCTGTTTCTGGTGGGAGGGAGTGGAGTCAGTTCCCAAGTGTAGTTGCTGACACCAATCCTCCATTACTTTCTTAGAGCCGTTACCTTCCTCCGGGTGAGATGGAGGCAAGGGTTCCACAGACTGTATAGAGTTTTGGTTGATGGTATATAATTTTGCTAGCGTGGCATACCGGGGCAGGTACACTTCCCTCTCCCCGATATTGATTAAGCGAACGGGCACCCTCCCATGGCGTACATTGACCACCCCCCGTGCTGTCAAAATGGTGGGCCTACTGTCTGAGTAAACTGGTTCTACCATTGCCTGGTAATCTCTACCTCTCAGACCAATAGCTGCCCGGCACCAAATCATCATTTCACTTTTTGGGGGCATGGCAATAGGGACAGGGTCACACATTCTTACGCTACCAATCTCACCGCCGGAGAGTTCCACCTGTTGCCGTCGCATCAGTGCCCGGATCTCTTTCTGGAGCACTCGCTGCTCGCCGGAGCTGGCGTTCTTGGCAACCTGCTGTAGAAGGAAAATCACCTCTGCAAGACAATTTTCAATTACATTAGTTCCTAGAGTTATTTTTGGGTGGCTCTCATGTTTGTCAATGTCTACAATGATCAGTCCCTGTGCTGCCAGTTCGACTCTACCGATTTTGATGGTCACCTCTTTAAATCCGATCTGTGGCACGGGCTGGCCATTGCTGGCGATGATACTCAAGTCGTCGTCAGGGTAGCGGGTAATATCCGAGTCATTCCAGTACTGCTTAAAGAGCACGTACGGGATGGTGGTGACCTGTGACCCGGTGTCCAGTAGGGCACTCATGGGAATGCCATCCAGTACCACAGGCAAGACTGGACGTCCTCCCACATATCTGTCGCGCCAGTTCGATGGGCCTGGTGATCTTTTTCCTGGGGGTTGGCCCTCTACCCCAGGTTGTGCCCGTTTAAAGAACAGTACCTTTCCATATGTCCGGGTTGATTGCAGCGGCGGCAGATGGGTCGTCCGTCCTCGCTGTATCGGTCACTGGGTCTTCCTCTGGCCGGTGGGGTCCTCCTTGGTCGACGCCACGGGATGTCCTCCGGTCCGGATGCCAGCTGGATCTTCCCTGGGGTGGAAACCTGTAAAGACTGCACAGTTCGGGTTAGCGCAGCAACGCTCTTAGCTAGCTCTTGGACCTGATGGCGTAGGTCTGGAGCCGGGTCATTGTCCAAAGCCTGCGCATCAGCTCCCACAGGCCCTGCCGACAAGGGCGCCGCCTCCTGGTGGTAAGTGATAGCTGGGCGCCTGTGGGTCACAACGCCACCCGGTGCCGGTTCTCGGAGCACCCGGATGGCTCTGTCCTTGAACTGTGCAAAGTCCAGATGGGGATCCTGTAAGGCCATTGCCCGCAACTGGGTTCGGTGGGCATTGCAATATAAACCCTCTATAAATTGTTCAGTCAACAGCCTGTCCTCGTTTCCCACCCCATCAGGGTCGGTCTGCTTTATGGCCCTCAGGGCCTCTTGTAGGTTTAGTGCATAGTCCCTTATACTCTCATGCGCTCGCTGCTTGCACCCGTAGAATCTAAGCTTAATCTCGGCTGAGGTGCGGGTATCAAAGGTGTCCTTCAGCCGGGTTAGTATCCCTGCGACGGTCTTCCTCCCAGGTGGCCAGGATTTTACTTCCCTTTTGGCTGCCCCAGTTAGTTGGGCCATCAGGATGCTCACTTTTTGCTCTTCTGTGAGGGGGTACACCTGGAAGAGGCTATCCAGCTTTTCTCTAAAGTCATGCAGGGTATGTGACTCCCCTGAGTACTGGGGTAGCCAAGCTGCTCCCGGGATATAGGGCATGGTGAAGGGCATAACTGCAGCAGCGGTGGCGCTGGCGGGGGTTGAGGCAGTGAAGCTCTCCTCCGTATCCGACATCTTCCTCCCCCCTAGTGGACCGTGGCCTACCTTGCGATGATCCTGTTCCGTAGGCCGCGGCTCCGCAGTGGATCGTCAGGGTTGAGGACCTTCCGTCGCGCTCCGGTGACGTCGGCGTCTGCTGGGCTCCTTCCAGGACCTTACGCAACGTCCGGACGTGAGGCGGGGCTTCAGTTCTCGCGCGCTTTCGGAGTCCACGCCCCTCTTCTTCCCGCGCGGCGTCCTCAAGATGGCGTCCAATGGCGGGAAAACTCCACGGATCGCGGGAAGAAGGTCGAAGATGGCGCCGGATGGCGGGAAAACTTCGCGGATGGCGGGAAGAAGGTAGAAGATGGCGCCGGATGGCGGGAAACCTCCACGGATAGCGGGAATCTTCACCACTGGTAAGTTTGAACAGTCTTTGCTTTTCAGGCACGCAGTACCCGGTGGTTGCGGGCACGAGATCCTGCCGACTACGCCAAAGTTGACGCGCCCCTGGGCCTGTGTCGCGCTGCGTTGCGCACGCGGGAGCTTACCCGGAGCCGGATCTCTTGAGGGTTGTAGTCTCGTGGCGGCGACCCGGTCCGTGCCCAGGGAGTCAAACTGAGCGGCGATGTACTAGCAGTAGATGGTTGATGACTACGCCACCCGTTGAATGCAGCTATGGAGCTGCCGCTGCAGGGCAGACCGCTGAGGCCGGTGGAAGGATGGTGCAGCGTGGATGGTATAACCCCCAACGGGAGGGGTATGGCCTCAGGGCAGCCGACGTGGATGATGGGGGTAGCAGGAACCACTCAGAGACGGTGCGGTGTAGTTCAGGGTCTTTACTGGTGACAAAGATAGACCCTCCCGGAGTACTTGCTAGTGATAGGGGCCTGGTCAGTCCTTGAGCAGATGGGATCTCCCCTGGCCAGGCGGAGTTGTAGGCCTTCCCAACTAACTGTACTCTTCTGGCTACCTTGCTAGAGGCGGGAATAAGTAGCCCACGTCCCTGAGTGTACCGTGTGGTGCTCACCCGTATGGCCGGTGACTCGGGGCCTTCTAATGGCTTCCGCTCCACGATGGCGGTGCTGGTCCCACGCGTGTGACCGTGCCTTCGGGCTTCTGGGCCAGAGGACCTGAAATCCTCTGCCGGACGGTTTCTGCTGCTGGGTAGGAGTTAGTCCCCACAGCCTCGGACTCCGGGTCCGGTAAGAAATCTTCTCAGTCAGGGCGAGCTCTGCAGCTGCCAGCCCCTGACTCGTTGTAACACTGCTCCCCACAGAGCTCCTGATGTTTCTTGCTATGCTGCTTCTCTTCTCTACTCTTGTTCTGTCTTCTTTCTCACTAACCCTGCCTCAGCCCCGGGTTTATATAGGGGAAGTCCTTCCCCTCCCAAGACTGGGCAGGAGGTGTGGCATGCACAGGATCCCTGACCAAAGGACCTCCCACCTGCTCTCAGACGTAATATCTCTATCACTGTGGCAACCAGACCCCTGGGGTGTCACAGAAGCACCTGGAAAGCGCGCGCTAGGCAGTCCCCGCCCCCCTCCTGCCTTCCTTCTCTTCGGCTCTGCAAACGGCCATTGCCTCACGGAGCTCAGCGCTGTCCTCTCCCTCCCCCCTGCTCTCCGCTCTCACACACAGGCTCCAGGAAGCTGGTGAGTCATCTGTTTGTCTCATCTCTACAGCACAGAACGCTGCTGTCTTCTCTGCTGCATGCACACCTTAGTCCTTTTAAGGCAAGGTGCATTGCGTGTTCAGCAGCATTAACCCCTTCTGGCCATCATCAGAAAACCTTTTTTCTGCAATGCTGGGGTAGCTTTTCTCCCTCTAAGGAGAATCTTTAACCCTTCAGTGCTTGGTAAATTGTTTTGTGGGAACAGGCTGTGATAGCAGGATCTCACTTCCCCGGTTACTGTGCTCTTGTAAGGGGTTATTACTGCTCTTTCCGCGACGCTCGCTACTGAGTAGGGGGCATGTCGGATCAGGGTCCAGGCGGCGCGGACCTCTCTCCCGGCCTGCTTCAGGATCGGTCACGCGTATCTGATATGCCGGGGTTGACGGCGTCAGGTTCGTCTCTGGTCAGGGGCCTCAGTGATGTTAAAGCGCTCACTCGCTCCATTGACAGTCTGTCTGACCTCCTGGGTCACTGGGTATCAGCTAAGTCCCTACCGGCGCGGGGCAAGAAGCGCCACAGGCCTGTGGTGGCGCTGTCTCCTCCGCGCAGCGCATCAAAGGCTTCGGATTCACCGACAAGCTCTGCTGGTGAGATCTCCGATTCTGATGAAGAGGATCGGCAGGGTCGCTCGGCTTCGCTTTCAGGCCACGTGGATGCTCTTATTGGAGCCATGCGGGAAGTGTTATAGCTGTCTGAAGAGGTGACGAGGCCGGGCAAGTCGGCCCGGCTGTATCAGGAGTCGCGTCGGGCTCGTTCGACACTGCCAGCGCACGATGAACTTAACGAGGTGGTGGAGAGAGAATGCCTGTGTCCGGATAAGCGCTTCCAAGGGATGCGGTTTTTTGATGCCCTGTATCCCTGCTCCACAGAGACGATCGCTAATTGGGTCCCCTCTCCTGAAGTGGACGTGCCATTGTCTCAGCTGAGCAAATCTTCTTTGCTTCCGGTTAAAGGGAAGGCGAGTCTACAGGATCCGCTGGACAGAAGGACGGAGTTAGCGGCGAAGTCCATCTACGAGGCCGTGGGTCATGGATTCCGAGCGGCCTTGGGGGCCATGTGGGGACAGCCTGTACATCTAGTGCACTAGTTAGGCGTTGGGCCAGATGGTGATGCTGAGCAGTGTCTGCCCTGGCTGGACCAGAATGGGAGACCACAGAATCCACAGATGATTCTGACCCAATTTCATGCCCAGCACATGCCTGACACCTAACATTATACTGGTGAGGCTTCCCTGAGATGGTTGGATCAGCTGCGGTCAGCATGGCAAGATGGGACTCCGCTGTCTGACGTGGAAAGGCTCTTCCAGCTGTTGGAAGAGGTGGCCCGATATAGCAGAGACGCAGTGCTGGATACTACTTTGTTTCTGTCCAGGGCTCAAGCCTCGGCCGTCACAGTCAGTAGAGCACTGTGGCTCAAACAGTGGACTGGAGACGCAGTATCCAAACAAGGTTTGCTTACTCTGGCGTACAAGGGCGGTCTGCTTTTTGGTTCGGACCTCACGGAGCTGATTGCTAAGGCCAAGGATGTGGCTTTGCCACAGCGGAAAGCAGCGGCCTCTACGTCTGACAGGTCAAGTGCCGGTAGTGGTCGTCGGTCCTTTCGACCCAGGGGACGATTCGATCAGCCCTCTTGGAGATTGGGTCGTCCCTCGTCTTCCGGTAAGAAGTCCACCCAGAAATCCCGTACTCCCTGGAAACAGCATTTCCGTCGGGACAAAAGGGAGGCTGACAAAAAGCCCGCTAAGGCGGACTGACGCCAGGATCCCTCTCGAGGGCTCTCGGGTGGGAGGTCGGCTGCTACAATTCGGGTCGGTTTGGGCGTCCCACGAATCGGACGCCTGGGTGACACGGGTTGTGTCAGCGGGCTATTTCATAGAGTTTCACTCTCTACCCCCGGACAGGTTTCGTCAGTCTCGCATCCCGTCCATGCCCAAGCTGGCTGCTGCTCTGCTGCGGGAGGTCAACTCTCTTCTGCAGCAGGGTGTAGTGGTTCCGTTTCCGCCGGAGGACCGGGGAAGGGGGTTTTTACTCTAACCTTTTTGTGGTCCCCAAAAAGGAGGACAAGTTTCATCCCATTCTGGACCTCAAGGATTTGAATCTTCATGTCCGAATCCGGAAATTCCGTATGGAGTCTCTTCGCTCCGTCGTGGCGGCCTTGTCGCAGTACGATTTTTTGGTGTCGATCGACATCCGCGACGCCTATTTGCATGTCCCTGTTGGCAGGGCTCACCAGTGCTTCCTGCGTTTCGCCGTAGGGCAGGCCCATTACCAATTTGTGGCCCTACCTTTCGGGTTGGTCTCGGCGCCCAGGGTTTTTACAAAGGTTCTGGCGCCGCTCATGGCGCTCCTTCGAAAGCAAGGAGTTCCGATTCTCCCCTACCTGGACGACCTGTTAATTGTGGCGCCCACAGCGGAGGAGGCAGTGACAGCTCGCGATCTCTCCCTTCAGCACCTGGAAGACTTCGGGTGGCTGGTCAATTGGAAGAAGTCGTCATTGGAGCCGTCGCAGTCAATCCTGTTCTTGGGGATGCATTTCGACACCGTACGGGCAGTGGTGTCCCGCCCTCCGGACAAACAAGCGAACCTTCGTCACCACGTCCAGGCTATGAGGTCGGTGAGGGCGATGTCCCTTCGGAAGTGCATGCGCCTTCTGGGTCTGATGGTGGCAGCAATGGAAGCGGTGCCGTTTGCACAATTTCATTCCCGGGATCTCCAAGATCTTATTCTGACCCGTTGGGACCAATCGCCGACTTCGCTGGATCGCTGTGTCGTCATCTCCCGCAGGGTGCGAGAGTCTCTTGGATGGTGGTTACGTCTGGAGGCTCTATCCCTGGGGAAATCCCTTCTTCTCCCACGGTGGTCGGTGATTACCACCGATGCCAGCCTGACTGGCTGGGGGGGGGGTTTGGAACGACCTCTGGGTTCAGGGGGTCTGGTCGTCAGAGGAGTCGTCTCTGCCAATCAACATTCTGGAGTTGAGAGCAATATTTCTCTGCCTCCGACATTGGACGGTCCCTTTGAGCGGTCTGCCGGTCCGGATTCAGACGGACAATGCGACAGCTGTCGCGTATATCAACCATCAGGGCGGGACGAGGAGTTCCAGACTCATGATGGAGGTCTCTCGGATCCTGCTTTGGGCCGAGTTCAGGGTTCCAGTCATCTCCGCGTTTCACATCCCGGGTGTGCTGAATATCTCGGCGGACTTCCTCAGTCGCGAGCGGGTAGATCCCGGAGAATAGAGTCTTCATCCGGAGGTTTTTACTCTGCTGTGCTCCCGTTGGGGGACTCCCCAAGTGGACTTGATGGCATCCAGGCTGAACGCCAAGATTCCGACAATCATGTCCAGGTACAGGGACCCGGAGGCTGTGGCGGTAGATGCTCTAGTGGCCCCGTGGGACCAGTTCGAGCTGATCTATGTGTTTCCGCCGGTATCCTTACTTCCTCTGGTGATCAGGCGGATCAATCTCGAACGAGTATCGGCGATTTTGGTGGCGCCGGATTGGCCGCGGAGGGTGTGGTATTCAACGCTGGTGTCTCTTCTGGCAGCACCTCCGTTTCCACTGCCTCTTCGCCCGGACCTGTTAACTCAAGGGCCCATTCGTCATCCGGACCTGAAGTCACTTCGTTTGACGGCGTGGCTCTTGAGACCGAAATCTTGACCCGTCGTGGGTTTTCGTCCGAGGTCATTGCCACCTTGCGGGCGGCCAGAGGTCCAGCTACGACTAGTATTTATCACAGAACTTGGGAGGCCTTCTATTCATGGTGTTCTGGATCGTCAAGGAACCCGAGGGTTTTTTCCATTCCCAACTTCTTGGCCTTTCTGCAATGTGGTCTGGTCAAGGGTCTAGCAGTTAGTACCTTGCGGGGTCAGGTCTCTGCACTATCCGGGCTTTTTCGGAAGGCTATTGCCTCACGCAGGGATGTGCGTTCATTTTTTCGCGGGGTTGCACATAAGTTTCCGCCTCGGAGGGCGGTTGTGGCTCCTTGGCGGCTCAATTTAGTTTTGGAGGCTCTTCAGCATGGGCCGTTTGAGCCTATGGATTCAGCTACGCTTTACTTGCTTTCTTGGAAGGTGGCCTTCCTGGTGGCGGTCACCTCTTTAAGAAGGGTTTCGGAGTTGGCGGCACTGTCTTGCTCGCCCCCTTTTTTGGAATTCCACCCGGATCGTGTGGCGCTTCGTACCCGTGGAGATTTTTTACCTAAAGTGGTGTCGCGTTTTCCACCTCAATCAGGACATCCTGTTGCCTTCCCTCTGTCCGAAACCAAAGAGTCTGAAGGAGCGGGCCTTGCACTCGTTTGATTTGGTGCGGGCATTGAAGTTCTATCTTTCAATCACGCAAGGGTTTCGAAAATCGGATTCTCTGTTTGTGATTCCTGCTGGTCGTCGCCGTGGTCAGCGGGCTTCCAAGGACACTATAGCTCGGTGGATATGTTCGGCTATCCTGGAGGCGTACCGGCTCAAGGGCGAGCCTTGTCCGGTTAAGGTTCAAGCTCATTCCACGAGAGCTGTTGGTTCGTCGTGGGCTTTTCGTCAGGGGGCTTCGGCAGCGCAGCTCTGCCGGGCGGCTACCTGGTGCTCCGTTCACACTTTTACTAAATTTTATAAAGTGAACGTGAGTGCTTCCGCCAATGCGGCCTTGGGACGCAGGGTCCTGCAGGCGGCAGTGGTTTAGGTTATCTCTTTATTTTTTGTTCGGCGCTTGTTGCGCACTTGCCTAAGTTGTTGGGGTGTTGGCGATCCTGCCACTGTTTCCCACCCTTGAGTTTTGGACTGCTTTGGGACTTCCCACTAGTAATGGATCTGTGTCTCCCTTCCTTCCCTTCTGCTGCTGAAAGACGGATTTTGGTAAGACCTTACCTGTAAAATCCTTTTCAGCGAAGGAAGGAAGGGAGACACAGCACCCTCCCATGGCAGAAGTGTATTATGGTTTTTCTAGATGCGGCGCGACTCCCTCCTGATGGCGGTCATCTGGTCTGGGGTTGGCGCACTAGGGCTCTGTTCCAGCATTGCCAGCTCATCGCAGTTGTCAGGTCCATTAAGTAGTGCCTGGGACTGTGTGTTTTCATGCTGTTATATACATAACCTGTTCTCTCACATTTATGAATTTTCAGAAGGGGTTGTGTTGTTCCCCTGGTGTTGTCTGCTCTTCCTTAGCTTGTGTACGGACTGGAGAACATGGGAGTAGGAGGAGCCTAAGTTGGAGGGGCCGGTTGTCACTTTTTCTAAATCTGAGGTGAACTATCCTGTGGGGCTCCGCCTACCCCCACTAGTAATGGATCTGTGTCTCCCTTCCTTCCTTCGCTGAAAAGGATTTTACAGGTAAGGTCTTACCAAAATCCGTCTTTTTCTCGTTTTACCCTATAGCCTATTTACACTCCACTTCTCAGCAGCTCTCGTTTATAATCTTTCAGTGTAAATGCATATTAAGTCTCAGCATTGGCTTACCCTGCCTGTTCTGTAGAGATTCTCAGCAGCCATCTTATTATCATCACAGACAGGATTAAAATAAAAGGTAACATCTTGTCATATAGATAATACAGGATCCACCATTCACAAAAGGCGATGGTCTCAGCTGACCTTCTCCCCCCTCTCTGCACAATGACCTCTGCACAGGTCAGAGAGCATGCCTATAACCCAGTGAACATCCACAGTCTAAAGTGGTCCATATATCCACTGTAAGGCTTATCAGCTCAGGTAATATTGCCGCCTGATCATTTAGAGAGAATACAATTAGAAAAATCTTGACAATCAGAAATTAAAAACCTATTGATAAAAAAGAATATAAATGTCTGGTTTTAATAATTACAGAAATTTCTAGCTGATATATTCCTTAACATGATCAACACTCGTATAAGACGTAGATAGTACTCGGACCTCACAAGTGACCGTGGTCAGATAGTATTTAATCTAAATCACAATTAGTCAGGAAGCAGGAAACCACTAGAATAAAATTCCGCAAGTACAACAAACGTGATTGTATATTATCATGTCACTGAATTTTGGGTCTTCTATCCTTTGGATTACGAGCTCGGAGAGAATGAAGACACAGGACAGGATGTTTGTGTCTAAACATACTCTAAAAACTTTATTACAAAACACAGGGCTAATATACACCCTAAAGGCAGGAAACGGATTTGCCATATATGGTTCGATTATACAGTTTAGCTGAACAAGCGAAAAAAACTAGTTTCTGTATGCTTTAAAATATTTAATTAGACTTATCTAGTTAGCAAGGTCATTTCATCTTTCTGCAAGAACACATTATTGCTACAAGAAGAAACATCTGGCCAGGGAGAATCACGTTATCTTTTTAGCAAGGACACGCTATTGATACAAGAAGGAACATTTCAGCTTGCTGTTTTTTTACCTAAAATAACTGTCAGACTTATATAGCATAGATGGGGCCTTTAAACTTGAGGGACTCCATCTTCTGCTATAACATTCCATCCTTTTGTTCCTTCATTTATCAATACGAATTTCTATGTTTTCTTTTAGTACAACGCTGAATACACATTAAAAAAAGCTTAAAAACCAAATAAACCGCAAGACACATTAGCAAAACCTGTAAAATAGCTTGTACTATACCAGCCAACCACCCACCAATACCTTTAAACCAATTTGCGGGATTTAGAAAGGAAAATCTCTGTGTGGAATTATTGGCCAAAGTATCTGAACAGTTCACTCAAAAGTTTATCTCTTCCCATGAGACTGGGACAGCGAGAAAGGGTATGCTAGTGGACGTCACAGGGGCATGTGTACATATCCAACAATTAGCAATGGTCTGGTTTTGCTCCTTTAGTCCATCGATTAGAGCAAGATGGTGTCTAATGAATCTATTGTCGTCTCCATCCATGGTGCCTAACCTAGTCCATGCACCTGTGGTCGCAAGGATGCAGGTAAGTATAAACAATGTCATCAGTCTTTGTCCGCTGGTTCTCCTAGTATCTTTTTGCAATGGGACGCGTGGATCCAGGTCTCTTTTCCCTCTAACTTAACGGCTGTGCTTGTGGTCAGCAGAACTTGAAAGGGTCCATCAAACCGTGGATCTAGGCTTTTCCTCACGTGTCTTTTTATAACCACCCAGTCTCCAGGTTGCAGCGTATGGCTGCTAGAGTCTTGATCTGGATCTGGAAGAGAACTGAAGACATTATCATGTACTTGCTTAATCTTTTTGTGTAAAGTCCTCACATAGGAACTTAGCACATGGTTGTTCATTTCTAATGCTTGCGGATAGAAACACCCTAGGCTGGGTACGTTGCCAAACAATATCTCATATGGAGAGAGTCCAGTCTTTCTATTAGGCGTGTATCTTACTGAAAACAGAGCAAGTGGTAAACAGTCCGGCCATGGTTTTCCTGTCTCAGCCATGGCTTTCTGAATTTTTAATTTCAATGTCCCATTCAGTCTTTCCACTTTACCACTACTTTGTGGGTGATATGGGGTATGGAATGCTTGTTGAATTCCTAGAGCTGACATGACTTCATTCATTATTTCACCTGTGAAGTGTGTACCTCTGTCACTCTCAATTACCTCTGGTACCCCATACCTGCAGACCACCTCCGCAAGCAGTTTCTTTGCGGTTGCCGCAGCCATGGCTTTGGCAATCGGGAAAGCCTCTGGCCATCCTGAGAACAAATCAATACAAACCAACACATATTCCCATGATCCTGACTTTGGCAGCTGAATATAATCAATTTGCAGTCTCTCGAATGGATAGAGGGGCCGGGGGGTGTGTTTGGGTGGTGTTTTAACTACTCTACCCTGATTATATGTAGCACATATCATGCACCCTTGTACCAGGTTTTCAATACAGGTGGAGAATCCTGGTGCCACCCAATGTTTCTGCATCACACTCATCACACCCGTTTTAGATTGGTGTGTCGGCCCATGTAGTATCTGGGCAGCTGCTGGGTACAGTGCCCTTGGAAGTCATCGTCGTGTCCCTTTCCCCCATACCCCATTTGCTTCATTCAGGCATGCACCTTCCTTTAACCACTTATCAACCTCCTCCTTTTGAGTCTGAGCCTGCATTTGGGATAAGATGTCCTCCGACACAAAGGGGTTTTTAGGGGCACTTAACTGACGTACTGTTGACCCTTGTTGCGGCTTACAGGCTGCTGTTTTTGCCGCTGCATCTGCCATCGCATTTCCTCTGCTTACCTGGTCGGTGCGTCTGGTATGTGCTCTTACCTTTATGACAGCTACTTGTTTAGGTAGTTGTAGCGCATCAATTAACTGCTGGACCGCATCAGCATTCTTAATGGGGTGTCCTGCTGCCGTCAGGAAACCTCTTGACTTCCATATTGGACCAAAATCATGCGATATACCGAATGCGTACCTAGAATCTGTGTAAATGTTAACAATACTACCTTCCGCTAGTTTACAGGCCTCGGTTAGGGCCCTAAGTTCAGCTTCTTGAGCCGACTGGTGTGGGAGCAATGGTTCTGCCTTGATTACTGCATTGAGGGAGACAACTGCATATCCAGTATGGAAGGTACCTGAATCGTCCTGATGACGGGATCCATCTACAAAAAATTCAAAATCTGCATTTTGTAATTCATGTTCAAATCCAGTAGGTAAACCTGCCGTTTCTTGTGCCATCATTTGTACACAGTCATGAGGAACTTCCTCTCTTGGATCTTCCTTAAAAAGCACAGTACCTGACTCCTCCTTTAGATCCGAGAGAGGTAACAAAGTTGCTGGATTCAGGGTAGTACACCTCTGTAAAGAAACATTGGGAGGCATTAACAGTGCACATTGTAACCTGAGATGACGTGCTGCTGAGAGGTGAGCGGGTTGCACTTGATTCAATATAGTGTAGACATCATGAGGTGTTAGAACGGTGAGTGGGTGGTCAAGAACAATGTCTGCGGATTTATGGAGTAATAGTCCAACAGCATGCAGAGCACGTACACAGGATGGTGCACCTCTGGCTACCGCATCCAATCTGCCACGAAAGTAGGCAACAGGTCTCTGATTATCACCGTGTGTTTGAGTTAAAACTCCTGCTGCATGTCCAGCTTGTTCATGAAGGTACAGAGTAAATGGGAGCTCATAATTAGGGGTACCCAAAGCTGGAGCGGCCAAAATACGGTTCTTGAGAGAATAAAAACAGTCTATTGCCTCTGATGTTAGTACAAAAGGTGTTGGGGTAAGACAGTCATAGAGGGGCTGCATTAAAACAGAGATGGCATGAATCCACTGTCTGCAATAGGAAACAAGTCCAAGAAAAGTTCTGAGGGCTGCAACATTAATGGGGACGGTGAATGCCTGTACTGCTTGTTTGCGTGCATTTGTTAAATGACGAGCTCCTGGTGTAATGCAATGTCCCAAAAAGGTGACTGAAGATTTACAAAACTGAAGCTTATCTTTCGATGCCTTGCAGCCAGCGTGATAGAGAAACAACATAAGCGATATAGTTGCACTATGACATTGTTTCCTGGAGGGGGCACAAATGAGCAGGTCATCGACATATTGCAGAACAACGATATGTGGTTCAGACCATCCCTCCAGTATTTCCTGCAGGCTTGCAGTGTACATTGTGGGTGAATTCTGGGCACCCTGTGGCAACACTGTCCATGTATATTGACTACCCTGGAATGTGAAAGCAAACAGGTACTGGCAGTCAGGATGTAATGGTACACTGAAAAATGCATTTGCCAAATCAACCACTGAAAAGCAAAGAGAATTAGAAGGTATCTGTGACAGAAGAGTATGCGGGTTGGGCACAACTGGTGTTAGAAGTTCTGTGGCTTTGTTAACCAACCGGAGGTCATGGACCATTCTATATGCGGCTGGTTGTCCTGGCACGCTCTTTTTCTTTACTGGGAACAGGGGAGTGTTGCAAGGGGACTGGGTTTTGACTAGGACTCCTCTCTGTAGTAATTTTTGGACCTGCTGGGCTATGGCATTCTCCTGAGCCGAGCTAAGGGGATACTGCTTCTGTTGAGGCAAGATGGCTCCTGGTTTTAATTTCACCATTACTGGTTGAACTCTTAACCTACCAACATCTGTTTTGCCTGAGGCCCAAAAATCATGTGGTACAGCCTGCTCCAATATCGGGGGAAACTCATTTGTCTCTTCTATGCTGGCAATATCTAGTGACATAATTTTGCAAAGGGTACTTGGTTTTAAACCTGGGGTCATGGTGACAGTGCCATCGGGATGATACTCAATATGTGCTTGTAATTGGGACAACACATCATTTCCCAAAAGGTTACATTGGCCTCGGGGCGATACCATGAGCTGGCTATGTACAGTAGCTCCTTGAATTTGCAGGGGAATTCTTTTAGTGACAGGAAGCAGGACAGACAGGGAATTGAAGGGGGTGGCAATGACATGATGTGAAAAATCAGTGTCAGTATATGGCCAATCACCTTGCGTAATTACTGAATTGTCGGCCCCCGTATCTACTTGGAAATCGATTTCATGTCCCCCTGGTAGGTTCACCTGCACTATACAACTGGGAGTTGGGGGTAAGGAGATGAGGGGGTTCATGTGCAAGCTTCCCTCATCCTATGGGGGCGTTGTTTGGTCGGCTGGAGGACCCGTACTCTGAGCATTTGGATACGGGTTGGTCCTACAGTTCTTTCTAAAATGTCCTGGCTTTTTACATCCGTAACATAGTCTCTGTCCTTCTCCTTAAGTCTGTCCTCTGCCTCTGTTGTTTCTGGGGGTCGTCTCTACTATATGTATTCTGGCAGCTCTTTTTGCCTGCGCTATGTCATGCTGTGCCCCCTGAGCTATTCTAGCTAAATCTTCTGCCTTCACTGATCTCCAGTCCGGTCTACTTGCTTTTACCTTCTCTGCAATCTCTTTCTTTAGTCCATTCATGAAAGCACTTGCTAATACCCTCTCACTAGTCTTATTCCCGGGGTTGAACCCCATTTCTGACCAGGTTTTCTTTAGTGCATAGAAATAATCCTTAGGATCTTCCTCCTTTCCCTGCACTCTATCTTCTAGTGTAACTTGCTTTTCTGCTTGCCTGTCTTGACATGCTTTTACCAACGCTGCTGCGAATAGGACTCCAGCTGCTGCATCATTAGATTCTGCATCTACGGGTCCGGTCCTATTGGCATACTGTTTTTTTGTCTCATCTATCAACCTATCATAGCGGGCTTCATCTGCCAATTTTCCCTTAATTACCCCCTGCAGATCTATTCTAGTGGCATGATACGTATCCTGTATGGTGGTGATCATTCTAGCAAAACCCATAGGGGACTGGGACGGATCTGGCAGCTGGGAGATCAGTGCCAACTGCTCTGAAGGACTCCATGGTCTATACATTAACATTGTACGAGCTTCCTGACCTGGAACCACTGCATCCCCCCCTGCTGCTGCTGCTGCTGGTGCTCCTGGCACAACTACCGTCCTCATTGGGAATAGACTAGCTGGGTGGGGTCTCGGTCCTCCACATGCCACACAGATGTCTACTGTCAAGGGGTTCTGTTGTCCACATCTGGGGCAAACCCAACATTTAGGTTCCTGGGAATTCTGGTACTGGGGTGGGGGTGACGTCGGGAGCGGACAGGGAGGAAAATCTGTCATTCCAGTTTTTGTCAGTCTGTAACGTCCGTCTCCTAATTCTTCAATCTTTCCTTCAAAATAAGCGCATGCATTCATCCATACATCTACTGTCTTCAACAGACCCTTATCTTTCAACCATCCATGATAGGAGTTAAAGAAGGATTTCCATTTCTCTCCATTCATCTCTCCATTCTCATTCATTCCCGCTTTACACAATATTTTGTCAATTCCAATCAGTGCCTGTTTCCCTTCTCTGCGTACCACTAAGTCTTTGGCTATAATGCCTTCCTTGGCATTTTGGTTCCCCATTTTTTTCGGTTCTCCTCACCTAGAAGAGACTCCTCAGTCACTTAGACAATGGGCCACAAAGGTTTCTGAACCATTCCACTACTAGCCTCTCTAGGACTTATACGCCAACCAGAAAAACAGACCAAAAACATCAATCCCGGGACACATCCACAACACAATCATCGGATCCATACTTTCATTAAATTCTCCAAAGGATAGAAGGCAGGACTGTCAATTTATCTGAGGGATTCTACTGGTTCAAAGGGACCTGAGCCAGACAACAATCTGTTGAATTACCTGGGGAGCCGACCGCTCGGGGGTGAGGGAGTCTCTTCTATGCAGTGATATAATTAGGTAGAATATAACAGTTATTCTTACCTCAGCGCTGTATATATCACCAACAGAGAGCTTCACTCGTCCCACGTCTCGGACCGGTCGAGCACCCTTGGGTAGATTAACTCAAGGTCCCTGTTCGAGGCGCCAGCTGTCGTCACTGAATTTTGGGTCTTCTATCCTTTGGATTACGAGCTCGGAGAGAATGAAGACACAGGACAGGATGTTTGTGTCTAAACATACTCTAAAAACTTTATTACAAAACACAGGGCTAATATACACCCTAAAGGCAGGAAACGGATTTGCCATATATGGTTCGATTATACAGTTTAGCTGAACAAGTGAAAAAAACTAGTTTCTGTATGCTTTAAAATATTTAATTAGACTTATCTAGTTAGCAAGGTCATTTCATCTTTCTGCAAGAACACATTATTACTACAAGAAGAAACATCTGGCCAGGGAGAATCACGTTATCTTTTTAGCAAGGACACGCTATTGATACAAGAAGGAACATTTCAGCTTGCTGTTTTTTTACCTAAAATAACTGTCAGACTTATATAGCATAGATGGGGCCTTTAAACTTGAGGGACTCCATCTTCTGCTATAACAATCATTAGGCTATATTTAGTAGCTTTACCGAGAATTCTATAATAAAGGCTCAGTGGTCAATGTTCTCGTGTATAAAACATTCACATAACATAAAAATAAGTAACAATGCATAACACTGACGTGGTAAATATAAAGCTTCCTCCTAAAAGGAAAACCCCACGCGGGGAGAGGACCACATCTGAAGACTCGACAATGACACATTATGATGGAATGATCATCTCGGAGCTTCTCCTGCTGAGCCTTCACCTCTTTCCAGGACATCGAGGAAAAAAAGAAAATACCTGACTATTCAAGGAACCATTCCTAAATAATTCTTAGTATTCTGGGATATTTGGCTGCATCCATTCTTTATGGAAATAAGGATCTACAAAAGCCAAACTGTTGTAAAATGCAGCAAATGTTCTATTGTGTGGTATACTGGGATCTATGGGGGCTTCAAACTCTGGGGTGACCATTATAAAGCAGCACAGAGCCCATTGTATAAACTCTACTGGTATATTTAGCTGTATTAGAACCAAAATATCTAACTGAAGGCCCACCATACATATTAGACTAATGTTGACCTATCCCACCGATATTGACAGATTCAGCTGAAACTCAAATGTGTATGGGGGCCCAGACAACTGATTGTTGGGGAAGTTAAAGGGGTATTCCTATCTCCAAGATCCTATCCCAATATGTAGTAGGTGTAATAATAATATTAGCAAATACCTCCAATTAGAAATGTAGTATAGTCCTTCTGATTAGCAATGTTGCTTACCCCATGTGCAAGGCATTGCAGTAGCTTAGGCATCCATGGTTACGACCACACATAGTTACGCTTAGTGGTCGTAACAATGAATACCTAAGCTACTGCAATGCCCTGCACATGGGGTAAGTGACATAGCTAGTCAGAAGAACTATCCTACATTTATAATTGTAGGTATTTGCTAATATTATTACACCTACTACATATTGGGATAGGATTTTGGAGATGAGAATACCTCTAAAGTGTCCGACATGTCCGATTTTGAACTATTGATCCTTCTGTTTCCCTGGAGATAGCTTATCACCAAAGATGTAGGACTGCAGTTCTCTTATAGAGAACACAGAGACACTCGGCTGAAGTACTCTTGTGTATGGGACAACGCTTTACTGTTGGAATTGCTGTGGCATATGAGAGGAGACTGACTATGAGCATCACTATCACGGTGAAAATATTTAGGATTTTTAAAGTCCTAATTTTAGGAGGTCCAAGTCCTAAAAAAATATTATTAACCAGGAACAATGTATTATTTAGAAAAAGACTCATCCATCGCCTGATTGGATTGTTTATAGTCATCTCATCTGCCCATGTAAACAGGACGTGCTGCCGACAATAAGCAACCATCTTGGTACACTTTGTATCGGCCCTTTTGAAAAGGCTTTATATGAGCACCGGTGGACTTGTTAGTGGGGCTGTGGCCTGACGCTGATGATTGGCCACACTATCTATCAGTATTCGGTCAGTATTTTTTCTCAGGAGTGGGAGCCAAAACCAGGTGAGGAACAATCAGAGAAACGGTCTAATAGAAACAAGTCACCAATTCTGCATTTATCACCCACTCCTGGTTTTGGCTCCCACTCCTGAGAAAAAATACTGACTGATTACTGATAGTGGGGCCGTGGCCTCAGGCCACAAGTCCACAGTGCATGACCGTGCTCATTCATGTGTATTTGTACATGTGAGATCTGAAATGAACGTGAACGACTGTGACCTGTTTGGTGAGATAAAGGTTACTGACGCACTTGATCTAAACTTAGTCCCGCAGTCCGGCTTCACCCATTTTTTTCCTACAGATCATATTACCTGAACTTATCATGTGTCTTCCCAGGCTGTAAACAGAGAGGAGGCAGTACATTGTAAAGACGAGGCCTACAGCGTCCAAAGCCCAAACCCGAGAAGCCAACAACTAATCTGTCATGTGTACAAATACATTCCACCCCTCTGTTATCCTGATCAGACAAGGAGCTCACATGGCTCATTACAGGACGGGACGGAAATTCTCTTAAAGTGATCTACACCTCCGACATTAAATGTGACGATACGTTTCTAATGTCTAGACGGAGTGAGCCGTCTTTCTTTTTGACGAAGAAGAAGCCTGCTCCCGCCGGGGAGGTAGATTTCCGGATAAATCCCCGGGCCAGATTCTCCTCAATATATTCAGACATGGACCGGGTCTCAGCAGCGGACAAAGGGTAAAAACGCCCACGGGGAGGAGTAGCGCCAGGTATCAGGTCGATTGGGCAATCGTATGGTCTATGAGGGGTTAATGTCTCTGCTTCTCTTTTATTAAAGACATCCGCATAAGACCAATAGGGAACCTGTAGGCCGGGTAGATTGGCTGGGGTAGGAGAAGGACAGGCAGGAAGAACGGGAACTAAACAAGTCTTATGGCAGTCCTCTCCCCAGCGAAGGACTTCTCCGGTCTGCCAATCAAGCATGGGTGCATGTTTCTGGAGCCAAGGTAGGCCTAGCAAGAGGGCGTGAGAGAGTCCAGGCAGAACATGGAAGAAGATGCTCTCAGAGTGCAGCATTCCCACCTGCAGAGTTATGGATTCGGTGATGAGTTGAATGGGATGCGGTAAGAGACCCCCATCCACGGAGGCGACAGATAAGGGTACAGCCAGGGGTTTGGTGGGAATGTGGTATTTCTCTACCAGGGATAGAGAAATGAGATTTCCGGCAGCTCCAGAGTCAAGTTGAGCTAGTTCACAGAAACTGTTCTCCCCGCAGATGATAGAGACCGACAGCATCAGAGATGGAGAGGGTTTACTCTTGTCTAGGACGACCTCTCTGAGCGATCCTAGACACAGGTGTTTCCCGACCTCTCCGGGCAGGAACGGATCCGGTGCTCCTTACTGCCACAGTAGAAGCAGCTCCCCTCGGCACGGCGTAATTCTTGACGGGTTTTGACCATCTTGGTCTGGTCGACCTGCATAGGCTCGGGTGAGTGCACCTGAGGAGGAACGGAGGAAGTGACGGGTTTCTGAAAGGTAGGGGCAAGGCGTGGAAACCTCCTCTCACGGGTGACCTCTTTGGTGCGCTCCTGGAACCGGATGTCAATCCGGGTGGCGAGTGTTATTAAGTCATCGAGAGTGGTAGGAATGTCCCGACCGGCGAGTTCATCTTTAATACGGCCGGACAGACTCTCCCAGAAGACGGACACCAGGGCGTCGTTATCCCAGGCAAGCTCCGAAGCAAGGGTACGGAACCGTATGGCATATTGGCCCACGGTGAGACTTCCTTGACGGAGGCATAGCAGAGATGAGGCGGATGAGGTCTTCCGTCCTGGTTCGTCGAAGACTTTCCGGAAAGCCGTGAGAAAGGCTGGCAGGTTGGACACCAGGGAATCTCCTCTCTCCCATAGAGGATTTAGCCAAGCCAGCGCCTCCCCCGTGAGATAGGACATGATGAAGGCTACTTTGGCTCAGTCGGTGGAAAACTGATGTGCCAAAAGTTCGAAGTGCAGAGTGCACTGGTTAGTGAAGCCCCGTGCCTGACCGGGATCTCCGCCAAAACGAGGCGGGGCGGAGAGACGGGGACCGGGAAGGGATGCTATGGTATTGCTGTGCAGCGGCGGCGCCGGGGTAGTAAGTGTGCGAGTGGAAGCAGCTCCCGATGAGACAATCAGTGTGTCCAGGCGAGAGTTAACACGTCCACACGTCGTCCAACAGCCCAACATGGATGATGAGAAGCTGCAGGACGTCACATAATCTGCGATATTCAGGCAGAGAACACAAACCGCAATGTGCTGCCACCGACATCTTCATCAGCTCAAGAGGAGGCGACTGTGTAAGAACATCACCGTTTTGTTTCCCCCCCTGAATATCGTGGATTATTAGATGACTGATGTTCTGCTACTTTTTCTTTTTGAAGTTGTCTACACACATAATGGCTGCAGAGGACTGAGAGAAAGTCCATAGGGAACAAAAGAGAAGTCGGGAACAGAAGGGGAGACGAGGGCTGAGCCACTTACACAGACAGAAAGCTGAGGAGGACATGTTATTACTCCAGGATCTGCTCCATTCATTCCTTATGTGGCATCCAAGTGCTGAGCTCGGCTTTTTCCAGAGCCCCATAGAGAATGAATGGAGCTGCAGTTGTTCCCTGACTTTCCGTTCCTTCCCGATCAGACGATGGTTCGCAGTGGTCAGACCCCACGATCAGTAAGTGATCACTGAGCCTGTGGATAAGTGATAACTAAAGTTGACAAATCCCCAGGCCCGGATGGGATACACCCGCGAGTACTGCAGGAATTAAGTAATGTCATAGATAGACCATTATTTTTAATCTTTAAAGATTCCATAATAACAGGGTCTGTACCACAGGACTGGCGTATAGCAAATGTGGTGCCAATATTCAAAAAGGGGACAGAAACCGAACTTGGAAATTATAGGCCGGTAAGCTTAACCTCTACTGTGGGAAAAATCCTGGAGGGTTTCCTAAGAGATTCTATAATAGAGTATCTTAAGAAGAATAGCCTCATGACCCAATATCAACATGGGTTTACAAGGGACCGTTCCTGTCAGACTAATCTGATCAATTTTTATGAGGAGGCAAGTTCTGGACTGGACCAAGGAAATGCAGTGGATGTTGTGTATATGGACTTTTCAAAAGCTTTTGATACGGTTCCACACAAAAGGTTGATACATAAAATGAGAACAATGGGGATAGGGGAAAATATATGTATGTGGGTTAAGAATTGGTTCAGTGATAGGAAACAAAGGGTGGTTATTAATGGAAAACACTCAGACTAGGTCTCATTTAACAGTGGGGTACCACAGGGGTCAGTATTGGGCCCCCTTCTTTTTAACATATTTATTAATGACCTTGTAGGGGGCATACAGAGTACTATTTCAATATTTGCAGATGACACTAAACTCTGCAGGGTAATCAATACAGAGGAGGACAATTTTATATTACAGGAGGATCTATGTAAACTAGAAGCTTGGGCTGATAAATGGCAAATGAGCTTTAATGGGGATAAATGTAAGGTAATGCACTTGGGCAGAGGAAATAAAATGTATAATTATATGCTTAATTGTAAAACACTGGATAAATCTGTCACTGAAAAAGACCTGGGTGTATTGGTGGACGACAAGCTCATGTTTAGTGGCCAGTGTCAGGCAGCTGCTGCAAAGGCAAATAAAATAATGGGATGCGTTAAAAGAGGCATAGATGCTCATGAGGAGAAGATAATTTTACCTCTATACAAGTCATTAGTGCGACCACACTTAGAATACTGTGTACAGTTCTGGTCTCCGGTGTATAAGAAAGACATAGCTGAACTAGAGCGGGTGCAGAGCGACCAAGGTTATTAGAGGACTGGGGGGTCTGCAATACCAAGACAGGTTATTATGACGCACCCCCTGGGCCATATTCTCTAGGGGGAATATCCGGAGCCGGATCAGATGGGGGTTGTAGTCTTCCGAGTGGCTGTGACCCGGTCCGTGCCCAGGGTGTCAAACTCAGTTGTATGTGGCAGTCCTACAGATGTTATAAGTTCTTTATTGTCGACTACGCCACCCGTTGTGTTGCGGTCACTATGGCCGCCGCTGCAGCAGGGTCCGCTGAGGCTGATGGTGTAGGTGCAGCTTTTGGTGGTATAACCCCCAACGGGTGGGGTATAGCCTCAGGGGGTCAGGTGCAGAGGATGGGGGTGGTGGTGGTGCAGCATAGATGTAAATGAAGACAGAGTCGGGTTGTGCAGTTTAGGGTATTTACTCACTGCTGATGTTCCGGTCACTCCAGCTTCAAGTGACCACCCGAGCCGTGCTGCGTCCACCAGGTCCTGGATCCAGCCAACCCCCAAGCGAGTCCGGAGCGTGACCCTGAGCTCTCCTTCTGTCCTTTCTCTGGCCGTCCCCACTAGTGATCCACCCAGGTCCAGCTCCCTCGGGCCTTCTGTTGGGTGACCCTTGGCCTTGGGTTCCCTGACCCTCCACGTGGTATGCCTTCGTGGTGGATGTGGTGGGTGGCCGTGGCAGACGCTGCCCACGGCCTCCGGTCTCTGGCTGGGGTGTGTTTTTGCCCCCACCAGCTTGGGTTCCGGTACCCTAATGCCGACTCTTCACCCGTGGATTGGATTTGGGGTCTTAGAGTCCTCTCTTCTGCTTCCCCCTCTGGGTCTTTCCTTCTTTCTCCTCTCTCTCTCTCTGGGACTGCTCTGTTCCTCTTCCTCTGCTCTGCTCTGACAGACTGACTGACCCTGATCTAAGATGGTGCCCACCTTATATACTCCCTCTATGTGTGAGCTCAGGTGACCAGCACCCAATGAGCTCCTATCTTTACCCAGGCTGCTCCCCCTATCTGCCCCTACACTACTTGGGATGTTCCACCCCCCTCCCACTCCAGCCAGGAACAGACTCGGTCGTACCTGCACATTTCTAAGTGGGAGTACCGTCGGCCTGTTCCTCGGAAATGGGATGTGTGTAGTGCATGCAGCCTACCGAGCTCAGATCCACACTCCATCCTTACCCGGGAGTGGAATATCACACCTCTGGGTTGAGGTGCAATACCCCTGTAGCAGCCGAATCCTCAGGGTGCTACAATTACACTTGGGGTTATTTACTGTGGAAAAACGAAGGCTTAGGGGTGATCTTATTACTATGTACAAGTATATGAGGGGACAGTACAAAGACCTTTCTACTGATCTTTTTACTCTGAGGCCAGAGACGGGGACAAGGGGGCATCTTCTACGTCTGGAGGAAAGAAGGTTTAATCATAATCACAGACAGGGATTCTTTACTGTAAGAGCAGTGAGACTATGGAGCTCTCTGCCTCATGATGTTGTAATGAGTGATTCACTAATAAAATTTAAGAAGGGCATGGATTCCTTTCTTGAAAAGTATAATATTACAGGTTGCAAAAACTAGATTCCATGATAGGGCGTTGATCCAGGGAACTAGTCTGATTGTCGTATGGAGTCGGGAAGGAATTTTTTTCCCCAATGTGGAGCTTAGTGTTTGCTACAGGGTTTTTTTTGCCTTCCTCTGGATCAACATGTTAGGCTATGGGTTGAACTAGATGGACTTAGTCTTCCTTCAACCTTAAAAACTATGTTACTATGTATGTAACTTGTTATCTTCAGACATCCCCTCTAAGCAATGGCGCACGCCAGCAGTGAAGGCGGGAGGAGACGCTGGGTACAGGGAAGACTTTACCTCTGGGGGCCACATATAGGGCATGTGAGGGGTGGACACTTCCCGTATTCACCATTACTGAGCCCCCGCTCTGTACCGCTCTTATCTGAGTGCAGGAGACACAGCAGTCACTAATCAGCCACTCTCCGGCACTTGCAGCTGTCCGAGCTCTGCTGTGCCTGTTAGGGGTGAAGTTCGGGTCCTAGGAGGCAGTGACTATGCAGCCTGCAAAGCAGATGACAGCCCGGGTACCACGTCTCCGGATAAATCTCCACCTTGTGAGCTGCTTCTTGTGCAGCAGCCCCATGCAAGTCGCTCCGCTCTCCTCAGCCAGCTCCTGCTGAAGACTGAGCTCCTCTGCCCAATCTAGGAGCCCAATAGCCCTGATCACACCAGTGGTAGCCCAGTGCTGCTGGGGGGGGCAGGGCTAGATCCGATTTACAGATAGCAAACTAATCACACTGCTATTCTACCTACTACTATTACTACTGTTATTTTATTACTATTTTATTTATTTCTTACTATTATCACTAGTATTATTACTCTTATTACACTAATACTGATACACTACCACTATATTACACTATCCTGCTGTTATTTGGTGGTCTGATACTTACCAGCCGGTATTGCCGTATGTGATGTTATCGGCAGAGAGGTTCCAGCAGGATGGTCCACATGATGTTCCTCTTTCCTCTCAAATACCGGTTGATGTACTGGCGGAAGTTGGTCTGGTTCTCCTTCTTCCTTCTTGTTGTTGGGATCGGTTGTCTTCTTTTCTGGCCTTTGGCCGTCACTTCCCCCCTAGGGATCTTGATGTGGAGTTTCATCTTCTTTGCTTTCTCTTCTTTCTCTTCTTCCTCTTCTTCCTCTTCATCCAGGTAGGCGCACAGTTCTTTTAGTGTCTTCTGTCTTAAATCCATGATGTCCAGCTTTATCTTCTTTGCTGCTTTCTCCTCTTCTTCCTTCTCTTCTTCCTCGTCTTCCTCTTCATCCAGGTACTTGCGCCGTTCTTTTAGTTCCTTGCGCCTTTCTTCCCTCTTCCTTTTCTCCCTGGCTTTATACTCTTCGATGCATCTTCTTTGGGCAATGGGGTTGGTCGGCATAAGGCGCTGGAAGAGAAGAGATGAAGTTAGGAGGCTACAAGGAAGATCCGAATACACAGCTACCTTATAGAAGAGGCCGTAGCGTTGCCCTGAGTCGTCTCACTGACCTCCTTCTTGTAGAGGGGAGAAGGGAGAAACTTCACACAATATGCCAGTCTCCTCAGCTGTTCCTCAGGACTGATGTAATCTGCAGAAAACACAACCAGATATTAGGAGCAATCCTCACTGTACAAAGAGGACGTATGTATGTTAAGACTGTCAGAAGGAGCTCACTGATGGATTCTCAGTTAACTAGTTCTGCAGCCAGCAATAGACAGTACAGCACAGAGGGTACAGGAGGCAAACTGTGCACAATTTTCAATAAAACTCAGAAAAATATTTACCACCAAGTATATGCATTAAAGGAAAGAAAATGTCCCCACAGATGAGTCTGTTTAATGAAAGCCCCAGAAAGCCATGTAACAAGAGTATAGAGAACGGTGAGTGAGTGATGGATACTACCGGGTCCAACGCTGGCAGAATACTCCATCCCCATGGTGTCCGCTGATATCTTCTCTTGTAGAAATGTCTCCAAAATCTATAAAACCTCAGGAGGCGTCAGCAGAGGGTTTGGGGATTGGCTGATATTTCTTTGGTCTTAGAAACATTGGCTATAAATAATTCGGGGGCTCTGCTGGGGAAAGGGCAAATTGGGAAATGTGTAGGATATTTACTGTTCTGTATCTGAGCTTCATTAAAGGGGAATTATCAGATGGAACAAGTCATCCCCTTATCCCTGGGCTCGGTGACGACTGATAGATCAGTGGGGTCCGACCGCGGGAAACTCCAGCAATCACCAAAAAAGGGCAGTGACCCCCATTAGAAGTGATCGCTGGATCCTTCCAGATGGGAGATGTGATGAGTGTGGCGCCCCCCACTGGTGTCTCAGCGTATCATGTGTTGGGGAATAATGACTTCTCCTCTGGTAAATGGGCTGATTCCTGTCAGTTGTGGTCGCTGAGTGCGTGTGATGGGATGTGGCTCCGTCCATTAGATTATATCACGTCTTATACCTAGAATCTCTCGCTGATCTCAGGTGTCTGTCTTCACACTCAGATGAGATGGAACAAACTGACCACATAGGAGGTTTTTTTTTTTTTCAAATTCAAACCGAGCAATCCTATTGGCTGAGTATGACTGTCGTTACCATGGTGACAGAATTTTAAAGGGACAGAACATTAATAATGTATAATAGTGTATTTTATTACATATTTCACATAATAGTGGCTGATATATGGACCTGTACAGATAATACACTTCTATAACTCCTCATATTTTTCATACAGCAATTTGGTGGTGCTGCAGAGATATTTTGAGCGTAATATAACTTGTGCTGGCAATTGATCATCTATAAAGTAGTCTGGTAATGTATGTAATGGTCCTAAGATTGTGGTTTTATGTTCAATACAAATCTAAATATTAATCAGACGTCACTCGCTGCTATTTGAAGGGTTTTTGTCCCTTTCCCTATGTCAGAGTAGTATCACATATAGCTCGGATACGCTGCAGCCTTCAGAACAATGAGGTCCGTTGTGGCTTTCCCCTGCACATTCGGCCATTATATAAGTGACGGCAGCTGCGTTGTGTCCCTGCACGGCTGATAGCGTCGCTGTGCAGGGATTCAGTATGGTGGAGCTGGGGCTCTTTTCTTTTATGGGTCGATACAAGTCTTGTTCAGACATATAAATATGCCTTGATTACATTGTAGAAAAGAAGGGTGACATTACAGGAGTTCCATACATTCTCAGTGTAAGATCAGTGGGGTCGGACCCCCGGCACCAGGGAGTATACAGAAGGAGCTTGTGAATGTCTTACTTTAGTGGTCTTGTAAGCTCCTCATCCCACACTTTTCCTGTATAGGACATATAGCTTTTCTGTATACATAACTCTTATGTAAAAACAACATCCTCCATGCACATTTCTGTAGGTTGCCTGATGGTTCAGGTGTAGTTACATCATTTTTTTCTACTGCCCGACCTAACAGCGTTAGCTTGCTCTTTTAGCAATCCAATTGTATTGTTTCACATTTGGGGCGATTGTGTCAGCGGCAGGTTTCATTGTGGGGTTATATAATGGGCACTATTTTTATAGGCTTATTTGGATATTATTGCCTTTGTGAATAGATACTTTGCTGCTGCCTTGCTCTTTATTATATTGTGGTGGGCAGTCTGTAGTCATATATTGAGATTTTCTGTGACTAGTTGGGCATATATATGTGAGGATTAACCATATCAGTACCTTGCAATGGTTTTGTTATTCATTGGGGCAATTGTTGCTTTTTAGTTGTTTTTTTTAACATGTCTTGTATGTTTAGTCTTTAATAAAATTCTATATTTTTGCTATTCCTTGGTGATCCCTGTCATTGCATCCTTTCTTTCTCCTTGTTTCTTTGCATCTCTATTATGTAGCTGCAGGGTTAGGGACGGCCGGTTCCTTGCAGGAATAGTTATCAGGACGGGTGCGGTTTCTGCTGTAATAACTCATTCATGTGACCCATCAGTCATCACCCGATCAGCCGGGCAATGCTCAGCACAGGCCGCCGTCATCCCACTTCTCTACATCTATTATATAGATGACGCGCCCCTGGGCCTGTGTCGCGCTGCGTTGCGCACGCGGGAGCTTACCCGGAGCCGGATCGCTTGAGGGTTGTAGTCTCGTGGCGGGGACCCGGTCCGTGCCCAGGGAGTCAAACTGAGCGGCGATGTATCAGCGGTAGATGTGTACGACTACGCCAACCGTTGAATGCAGCTATGGAGCTGCCGCTGCAGGACAGTCCGCTGAGGCCGGTGGATGGATGGTGCAGCGTAGATGGTATAACCCCCAACGGGAGGGGTATGGCCTCAGGGCAGCAGATGTGGATGATGGGGGTAGCAGGAACCACTCAGAGACGGTGCGGTGTAATTCAGGGTCTTTACTGGTAACAACGATAGACCCTCCCGGAGTACTTGCTAGCGAACGGGGCCTGGTCAGTCCTTGAGCAGATGGGATCTCCCCTGGCCAGGCGGAGTTGTAGGCCTCCCAAACTGACTGTACTCTTCTGGCTACCTTGCTAGAAGCGGATATAAGTAGCCCACGTCCCTGAGTGTACCGTGTGGTGCTCACCCGTATGGCCGGTGACTCGGGGCCTTCTAATGGCTTCCGCTCCACGATGGCGGTGCTGGTCCCACGCGTGTGACCGTGCCTTCGGGTTTCTGGGCCTGAGGACCTGAAATCCCCTGCCGGTCGGCTTCTGCTGCTGGGTCAGAGTTAGTCCCCACAGCCTCGGACGCCGGGTCCGGTAAGAAATCTTCTCAGTCAGGGCGAGCTCTGCAGCTGCCAGCCCCTGGCTTGTAGTAGTATTGCTCCCACTGAGCTTCTGCTGTTTCTTCCTATGCTGCTTCTCTGTCTCTACTCTCCTTGACTGACTAACCCTGCTTCAGCCCCGGGTTTACATAGGGGAAGTTCTTCCCCTCCCAAGACTGGGCAGGAGGTGTGGCATGCACAGGATCCCTGACCAAAGGACCTCCCACCTGCTCTCAGACATAACATTACATTACTGTGGAAACCAGACCCCTGGGGTGCCACATTGACACTCCACAACTGCTCCTTCTCTTCAGAATTCAGAAAGATTTATTTTTTTATTTCCGCAGCCATGCAGTGACGCTAGGTAGGTGCAGAGCTAAAGGGAAACCCACCTCAGAAGAAAATTCTAGGGTCCTGATCACTAGAGATGAGAGCTTAAAGGGAATCTGTCACTAGGTTTTTGCCATATATTCCGAGAGCAGCATGATGTAGAGACAGAGACCCTGATTCCAGCGATGTGTCACTTTCTGGGCTGCTTGCTGGTGTTTTGATAAAATCTTTGTTTTATCAGTAGGAGGTTGTGACTAGAAGACTAGTAAACCTGCAACCAGGTATCCCTCATTTTTCAGGAGTGGTCCAAATTAAATAAAAAAGCGGTCTATAGGGCGCTAAAAGAATGAACACTAGAAGTGAAAAAAATTTTAGGACTAAAAAATAAATTTAATGAGCCCTTTCCACAAAGCGTTTCGATAGTGAACTATCTTCCTCAGGTGGTACATGGCGCGCTTTTTCTCCCTTTCTCTTTTCTCATTTTTCACAAGGTCTGTATAGCAGCCTTCTGCCTATGCACAGTGTACACAGAAAGCTGCCAATCAGTGGTGCAGCCGGTTATATGGAGCTCAGCATTCAGAGCACTGCTAGATCTGCAGTAGATAAAACTAAAATTTATCAAAACTGCAGCGAAATAAGGGACACATTTCTGGAATCAGGTTTCTGCCCTTACATCATGCAGATGGGATAGCAAAACCTGGTGGCAGATTCCATTTTAGAGCCATCGGATATTACCTTGTGACCTCTCAAAGGGGAACTTGATGTCTAGGATGGTTATTATTTCCAAACCATTACAAAATGTCATGTGTCTCTTGATGCGGGATAACTTGTATGTAATGTGTTGTATGTTAGGTCTATGAACAGTACAAGTCCTTCAGTAT